>NC_056726.1:721038769-721103769 GCF_019279795.1 Protopterus annectens
TTCCGCGTTTGAATTTACTTTGCACACATGGGTCTGCCTATAGGTCTTACAGCTGTAAAAGTGTGTGTGGGGGGTGTTCTCTCCCCTTCGATCTATGGTTCCTGCGCCTATGGTTGCGTGAGTGTGTGTGTGCACATGTGTGTGTGTTTGTAGCTGTATTTAGATGTGTGTGTGTGGGGGGTGTATTTGTATGTGTGCATGTGTGTGCTCTGGCCTATGTATTGTATCTTTCCACTGGAGGTCATGTGCTATTATTTGATAGTGAAAAGGAGGGGTCTTTTTCAGCTATAGTCTACAAATGTATAATAATCCCTTTGGGTAAAAACATGAACAACTGGAAAATAAACTTTATTACAGTAACTACAAGAAATAATTCTCTCACTGCAAACAGGGACACCCCATACTTAGCTGTAGGGAGACTTAATTCTAAATGCCAATTTGCTCATTAGACTGTCCCTGCAGACTACATAAGGCATTTAGTGCACATGTGGTAATGCATACCATACAGTAACAATTAAAGTGACTGGTAGAGAAAATAAAAAGCTGTGACTAGTACTGAAAATAAAAAAGCTGAAGTACATTTTGCCTCATCACAAAATGATCACACTCAGGAGTATATTCTGCATATGCTTTTCTCTGTGTTTTGCTGTCTGCAGTTAATAAAATCTGGTTCCCATACAGACATCGCTCAAGTGGGTAGCAGGATTTTTTTCATTACTCTAAAACTGAAAGCATGGATATAAGAAAAAATCTTCAGAAGTATATGCACTGAACACCCACAAAGAATAAACCTGATAAAAAAAATGTTTTGTACAGAAGTATTTTTAAAGTAAATTTATGAAAAAGGCAGGCTGCCCCAGAAATAAACACGTGCCCCTGGTGCTATGACTTACAGCATATCATAAATGGAAACTGTTTAATGAGCTGAAATACACAGCTCACTATAGGTTCCTCCCAGGGGTATGAGTGCCAAGTAAAAATGGAAACAACAAAATAGTGCTTCATGGTATATGTTTAGAGCAAACACCTAAGACCCTGTCAAAACTCATAAAATCTATGTATGGAGATATTTACAAACTTGCCTTTTTCAATCGATCAAGCAAGAGACATAATTTACTCTGAAACACAGAAATATGGCAGCACACTGCCTCATAAGCACAATTACATATGATTTCAATAATGTAATCATTTCAAATTGCTCCACTCAAAAGCAAAACAGATGCTGGAGAGAAGTTACAGTACTTTCTTTAATCCTCTCTGGGTTATGAGCAGACACTACATACATGAGTAAAGCATGCTATGCTCTCAGAGCTCACACACAAATGTTTTCTATACTAAGCTGCTTGCTGCCTTCTTCTCTCTGCTAATGAATTCCACTCTTGCATATCATTTTGTTCAAGAATTCCTTGTGCCACCCTAGTAGCTAGTGGAGCAGAAGACCCCCGTGACCCTCGGGCAGTTTAAGTGGTGAACTATCCCTGTCCACCATCCCAAGAATGAAAGGCACAACTAGCTGAACATCAGCAAATCCAGCGTGGATGTGTTTCCCTTGTTCATAGTAGCCCTTTATTAGAGCTCAGCAATTTTTATTGATCTGTTTGTTTGCATATTTTAATCTTTTTTATCTATTAAAACAGTGACAATGATCTGCATATCAGCTTCAGCAGAGAGGGAAAAACAGCTTATCTGCAGCAAATATAACTAGAAGGTAATATTCAAGGTCTGGCATTAATGCCTGCTACTTAAATGCAACTGCATATCTGGTTGAATTAAAAATAATGTGCATGTGATACAAATGAAATAACATTGGGCAAAGATCGAATATATGGTCCCTACAATACACCGAGAACTCATCTTCTTAAAGTGAAAAAAGCTGGTACAGATAATCGAAAAATCAGCTGAATGCTAGTGCCAGTTTTTTTTCAGTATGAGATTGCAGAACAGTCAGAATTGGAGAAATTATCTTTTCCCACCTTATTGAGATCTCAGAGTTGATATATATAATTAACAGGAGCAGCGGGCTTGCCCTCTGCATAAAATAGATTTTTTTTCAGATCTTTTGAATTAAAGTAGTGCATATTCCATCAAACAGTTTTAAGTCAATGACATGCCCTCTAAGTTTTCATACACTAAGCATCTGTCATAGACTCATATGAATATTTAGATACTAATATACACAAGTGTGCATATGGGTGTACAAGAATGGGTATTATATGCAGTCTGTGAGAGCACACATTGCATTACAGTGATTATTTCAAATTAGTGTTTGCAGTATGGTACTGGAGGGATGCAGCCAGCCATATGTGCATGCGTACACACACAGACACACACACACACACACACACACACACACACACACACACACACACACACACACACACACACACACACACAAAAACACTGTCACTGTCCTGCAGAGTGGCAGCAAAACAGAGCGTAGCCAGGGCGCTGGTGTTAAGCTCACCAATCCAGTAATAGGCGGTAACCCTCATAATGAGTCTACAGAAATGGTCAGTCAGAAGGGCATTGTGAGCCATCCCTGTGATGGAGTTTGCTTGTCTTCCTGTCTAAGGGATGAGGTAAGTCTATTCAAATTGCTATTATTGTTGGGATGCATACCTCAGTTTCTGGAAGTAATTACAAAATTTTATGAAGCAATCTGACTTAGAGACCAACTCCTTATAGGTTCCTAGGTAAGTAATTGCCTTTGCTGGCCATTTTAAACCTAGCCAGTTTCCCTATCTGTACTGGCCTTACCCATCCTATAGTCAACAATTACACAATACGTGTAATGAGAATAACTGGGATCGTACCACAGCTGATTTGAAGGGACTCATGCATGGGATAAAGCATTTAGGAGCTGCTTCCATCCATTAGTAGTACAGGGCCAGTCCCAGGGTAAATGATATGTTTCCCATCCATAGATCTAATTACACTTGAATATAAACAGGGATGAATTTTGTTGTATGTGGAAGGGAGCCTGTACCACAGCAGTTATAGCCTCTATGAGATGTACCTGCCCTTCCTAACTGTTCTGATGGTACTGCAGAAGAGGTTTGGATCCCTAGACCAAGCCTTACCGATGCCATTTGACTTACTGGGATTATTTATTTATTTATTTCCAGTTTGATTACTGGGGAAGTCCACTGGACCCAGAGAGCCCGTTTCAGTGGAGGCCCGGGGAGAAAAGCTCCATGAAACAGATTACAGTAAAGATAGCAGGCCAATAAAAATAAAAGTACAAAACATATCAAATAATACAAAGCGTGAGCAATATTGACCATAGTGGAAAAATATTGTGCAGATACATTTTAACAAATTCACACAGTTAAAGTCAAAAGCTATTTACAATATTTACAGAGTGTGAGAGATCGTATGGGAATTAGCCAGCTATAAGGTGCTTAGGCAGTGATGCAGTAAATGCATCAGTAATTAGTCTGGAGGATGCCTTGCATGCCAGACACAGGTCGCCTCTTAGCAGTCTGTAGGGTACCGAGTATAGTGACAGGGATTTCAGTTGGTCCATGTAGGACATGTTATTTAGGCCTTGTATCCTTTTAGTAAGGTATCTGTGTGGGTATACCAGTTGTTGCATGTGTCTAGACAGATACATGCCAAAGGGAGCATTATATTCAAAGACTGGCCTAATGAGGGTTGAGGAAAAAGGGGGACAATGATATCCATAGATCTAGACACAATAAATTTGTCTGTAAGCTGTGCAATATAGAAGGACTTTCTTACAACAATACACACATGTTGGTCAAAAGTTAAATCACTATCCACATAGTTCCCAAATCCCAGACAACTGTGTCAACTCTTAGGGGCATATTGTCAATGTGGTACTTCCCTGGGGTTGATGACTTCCCAAAGGATACAATTATGAATTTTTGGCATTTAGCTTCTGTTCATAATTTTGGCATCACTTATTTATTTGGGACAATACTTACTGCCAGATGGCTAAGTCATTTGAGGATTCAATGACTGCTCCTAGCGTGTAGCCATCTGCAAACTTAGCCAGAGTCCTTCAGTACTGGTTTTTACTTCAGAAAAGTAGATGCCAAACAGGAGAGGTCCCAGCACAGAACCCTGGGGGACTCCACTAGTCAGTGATCTCTTTGTGGAGGTAACTTTCCCTATTTTGGTTATTTGCATCCTATCTGTGACTCAGTTGGCAATCCAACAGTTGGCATAATGATTCATTCCCAATTTTTTTACTTTTCTAGCATGCCTGAGTGAGGAATTGTGTTAAAACTTGGGCCAGGTTGGGGTATGCATTATGTATTATTCTTCCCTCATCCACTGCTTTGATGGTCTTTTCAAAAAAGGTCACGAGGCTGAGTAAGCATAACCTGCCCTTGATGAATCCAAACTGAAATGGGTCCAGTGTATCGAGGTTCTCTATTTTCTGATTGATTAATTCCATGATAAGTCTTTCCATGGCTTTGCATATTTGGCTGGTCTGTAGAAGATCCTCCCTTATACAGGGGAATGACTGTAGCTGTTCTCCATTCATTTGGTAGAAAACCTGTATGGAAGCTGAGGCTGAACACTGTAGTTAGTGGGGTGTGACTAAATCATGCTTCATGCTTTTTATAGGTTCATAGCATGATACTAGGCTATTGGCCTGGATGTCCTTATAAGCCTAGCAAAGAATTTCAGCCATGTTCCCACAAAGTCAGCACCTGTTTTCCCTGTCCATCAGGGACACAGGTGGGATCACAGGGGTATATTTTCTGTCTCCCATGCAGTCATCCAGGTTCCTCTTAAAGAGGGCTAGTGATGTACTCTGACATGGAGAGGGAGTCTATTCCACAGATGGGGGAATCATTGAGACACAAATCTATCCCACCAACAAGTTCTATTAATGTCACAGACCAGGTTGAGACCTTGCTTGTGGGTTGCCTGAGTGAATTTTGACTTACAAATATGCAGCAATTCCATCAAGGCTGGGTCTGAGACAGCCTTGTATGCCAGACACAGGTCACTTCTGACCAGTCTGCATGAGACTGAGTAGAGGGACAGGGCTTTTAGCCTATCTATATAGGACAGGTGTTTGAGACCCTGGATTTTCCTGGTCAGGAACCTCTGTGGTCTCTCCAACTGCTGCATGTGCTTGCCAAGGTACATACCAAAGGGGGCATTGTACTCTATAATGGGTCTGATAAGGGAGGAGTACAGGGACATTATGACCTCCTTGTTCTTGGATGAAATACCCTTACTTAAGAGGTGGACCATGTAGAAAACCTTCCATACAATGGAAGCAATGTGGTTGTCAAAAGTCAGGTTGCTATCAACCTGGGTGCCCAAGACCCTCACGACTGAGAGCATGCTTAGTACATTGTTATTAATGTGATAATTAGTGGGGACATCATTTTCCCCAAAGGGGATAATGATGCATTTCTTGGCATTCAGTTTGAGGCCATGCTTCTGGCACCAGTCTTTAATTTGGGTAAGGACCTCTTGGAGGATGTTCACATCACTAGGAGAATTTATGGCAGTGCCTCGCTTGCAGTCATCTGCAAACATGGTCAGCCACAGACCACTGCTTTTGGCCTGCACCTCAGAAAATTATATCCCAAACAGTAGAGGCCCCAAGACCGATCCTTAGGGTATGCTGCTTGTATGGCTCTACTACTAGAGGTGGCTTCCCCTATTTTGACTGAGTGGGTTCTATCAGTGAGCCAAGATGCATCCAGGGATATTGCCAGGACCCACTGATGCAGTATTTTTAGCTTTTGATAGTACTTTTAGGACTTGGTCTTGGAAGATAACTGGAGGCAAGCCAGTTTTCAGGTATATGTTGAGGGACAGACAGAAGGAAGAGAAGATAAAAGTTAGAGTTATCGGCCAGCAGTTAGCCATATCTTCAGCATCAGTGCAGATAACATCATTCACAATCAACTCAGTGCACTGCTGTGATGTGCTTTTGAGATTATGAACATAAGTAAAAAAAATGCATTGTGATTGTCTTTAGCTTGGTTAGCTATTTTAGCTTCAAACTTGCCTTTGATGGATTTTATTTATTTATTTGCTATTTGATAACTGGGCACCCACTTTCTGCAAAGGCCCGGGGAGAAAAGCTCCAGAGCTCCTGAACTGTTTGTTTATTTCAGCTGAGTGCTACGCTCATACCTGCCCTGCCACATATACTTCTTTACATGGTGCTTTTCTGTGGACCCCATCTGGTTTTAAGTTTACCTTACACCTGTCACAGTATGAATATGATGACGAATTAAATTTATTCTACTAGGTAACTCAGAAAAAAAGTGTAATTGGGCCTTTGACAAATGTTTATCTATTTGAACAGTACAGACAGAATTCCATAGTACAACACTATTGGCATCTGTCTATGTTCCCAGGCTAACTAATAAAGTTTCAGTCACTCTCCGTGGTTTTAAATCATTCATGTTCTTAGTTTCATAAGTAAGATCTTGACAATCAGTCTACAGATTATTTCAGGCCTACCTAATAAACTATATTCAAATGTTTCCTCTGGCCTTAAGGACCGCTACACAACATCGATGGGGGAATATTTTTAGGATGCACATCCAGGTTGGTTAATCTTGACAATGGCAAGAGTGATACTGACACGTACTGGAAGTTTGAAGTGGGGTTACATTAGGATGTGACGCTATCACACCAGTGCACGTTTATTATATTCTGCTCAAGGTTTAAGTCCTTTAACTTTGTGTTTGAGGACCCATTTGTTCTGTGAAGGAATAAATATAAAAATATGTAAATATAAATAAATAAATATGAAGGCCTTTGTTTATTGCAGTGGTTTTGTACATTGCGATTTGCTGTGATTGCATATATCTTTCTGCAACGGTTTGGTTTTATTGTGGTATTTTATTAATTCTATCAATTTCACTCCTCTGGCTTCCTCTCTAAATATACCATAAGCCTGCTTTTCTCTCACTTATTATTGCAAATTGTGTTTGTATTATACTAGCTTACCTTTAATTTCTCTGTAAACTGGCTAAAGTTCCTCTTACTATTAAATCATTGTCATATAACTTGCATCTATTCTTAATCAATATTTTCATATTACGTTTAATTCGATACAATTATTTAAACTGTATTTATGATTTGTATTATTCTTTAAATACCATAAAATTATTATTATTAAAGTTTTTTGTAATACTGCAGTGCTTCTCTGCCCGGGTCACTGCAGAAAATGGTCTCCTACCCAGTTGGACTTTCCTGGTAATCAAATCAAATGTCAATAGATAAAAATAAATAATCAGACAAACGTACACACACGCACACACGCATGCACAGTACCTCCAGTACACTAGATCCTGCTGAGATTGCTACCTACGCTTCCTCAGATGACGGACTACGAAACCTCAGCCATGGATCCAGACAGCAGCACATCCTCCCAGTGCATATACTCCTAAAAGTTACAAGCGATTCGACATTGAAAGTATTTTAATTCTAGACCATCATAAATTCTGTTTTATCAAAGGCAGGTCCCACCTCTTTAACCTCATTAATATCTCTGAAACAGTCACTGAAGCAGTGGATAGTGATTACGCAGTACACATGGTATATCTGGACTTAGCCAAGGCTTTTGACATTCCTCATGTAAGCCTTATTAATAAACGTCTTAATCTGAACATAAATGCATATGTTGTACAGTGGATAGTTTACTGGCTGTCTGATGGATCCCATATGGTTATATTGTCATAATTGTGAGTAATGAAAGCAAAAAAGTAGTGGTATAATGCAGGTCTCAGTGTTGGGCTTTTCAGATTGTCAAGCCAACATTCCTAATCTGTGGTTAACTAAGTTTGTAGATGATTGCAAATTTGGTGGTCTTATTGATTCCACCACTGGCTCAATATTTCTCCATCACAGACAAGACTTGCCAGACAAACTAAATGTGAAAAGAATGTAATATGATAAGTTTTTGAAAACAAAACATTTCTATATTATACCATATAGGCAAAGTACCCCCACCCCCTACTCACACTTAGCCAGAGACTGTTGTTAGAGATCTAGGCACGCTTGTTGATAACTTTATTATTTATTGACTGGGAAAGTCCACTGCGTCAGGAGCCCATTTTCAGTGGAGGCCCAGGGAGAAAAGTTCCACAATTAATAGTCAAATAAAAATATAGACACTTAACAAAAAAATTTTTAAAAGTGGAAATATGCAAAAATTAAAAAAAATTATAAAAGTAGAATACATAGACAATATAAAACTTATCAGTATGTATCAGAACTTATATAAACTTAGATATAACAGTTGGTAGTATATTACAAAGATTGACTTGTTTCTTTTTGACATTGCCTAAAAAAGAAAGCAGTTCTTGCCGAACAGTTATAGCGGTAATAGAGCTGTGTTGCTGTCAGGGTAAAAGTTATTTTGAACTATGGAACTCGGTTACATATAAGTAGTGAAGGTTTTATGGTGGTTTGTTTGAGTTGCATTGGCATTTGAGGTTATGTAGGAAATAAGGTTTTAATGCTACTTTATATGTCTTTGTACAGTCAATTTTGGTAATATGGGAGGGTAAGGAGTTCCGTTTTTTTGCAGTGTCCAACCCGCGGCCCGCGTGCCGCATGCGGCCCTCAGAGCTCTTCCATGCGGCCCGCGACCCTTAAATTTAAATTTAAATTTAATTTCACTTTTTTTCCATGTGTTTACACGTCTGCGTAGTTTTGCTCTTCTGCGCATGCACCAACTTTCTTTTTTTTACGTTTTTTTCATACCAGCGTCTTTCCGCTGGTATGAGCAAGCGCGAAAACACCGTTCGGGCGATTTTTAAAAAGAAAAGCTGCAGGAAGGAGCGAGATCGTAGCAGAGAGAGGATTTATTATTTCTTAGTTTACTTTATTTCGTTGTGTGCACACCGACTACACTACAACAAAGGTAAGTTACAAGATGAAGGCTCAGCTCGCCAAGAATCTATGTGTTGCTAGTATAGCCCTTACTTAAAACATCACAAATCTGTAAATCTCAAAGTCTTTTACTGGTTGTATGCTAAAGATTGTGACCTAGTTGTACATCTCAGAAAACAGCAAACATAAAGTTGCCTAATATTAATGTGGCTTTCTCTTGATTTTTAATGGTGCATTTCAAAGTGCAGCAGGACATGTTGTTATTCTGTACTGTAGTATAGGAAAGTCTCACAATGATAGTATGCCCTTACTATATTCGGCTAATGTGAATTAAGGATCATTAAAGCATTCTGCACAGATGGCCTAAATAACACAGCCATAGTAGCAAATGTGCAGTATTAGTTCTTGTACCTTGGAAAGGTTTTATTTTCTTTTCTCTTCCATTCTCAGTGTTCGCAGATGTATTGATCCTATTGTAGGGCAGGGTAAACACAATTTGTCTTGAATAATTTGAAACTCATTTTAGGTTTTTGATGATTCTCCAGAATTGTAATCCGTTTTATTTTTTCTGTAGTAATCAGCACAACAAAGCACTAAACATGTCTTCATCACATCAATGAATTTATAATATGTAGCCATAATAAAGTCTGAAAATAAAACATGTTCTTTATGAACCTGTAGTAAATTAGAGGTTGTGCTGTATATGTTTTGCATTGCCTATGGGGAAATAATGCAAAAGAAACATGCAACCACAATTATATTTTGCACTCTTAAAGGATGATTGAAACAGATCCATTAATATTGGTATACATCACTGAGCGGGAGGGAGTGCTGCTTACCACTTGGTTTACTTAGTTAACCAGAGTTAAACAATGAATCCTATAGGACTGTAAGCTTAACATATTGCCCATATTTACATTTTTCTTCTTAACTGATCTTTTCCATTTTTATTATGTATTTATTTATTCAGCAAGTTATAAGGGTACTTCTTCACAAACATAAAGGTACCAAACCAAAACCAGTATGTACGACAGAAGGAATGAGTTAATTAGTGTTTTTTTTTTTTGAGACCAAAATTATTCAGTTGCTACATATTGAAAACAGATGTCCATTCCTGTTTCAGAGGTCAGTCAGTTCCCCATAATTTCTTTAGTTTCCATTTTAAGGGGATGTGCAAATGTAAGATATACTTGCATTGCTGGTATTCCTTATGTTTTTACATATTACCCAGCATTACTTGGTTCCAAGTAGTTCTTGTTAATAAAATCGCTTGCTGTATTTGCACTGATTACACTCTGGTGCCTAAATGCATGCACATTATTCACAGAGTAAATGTAATACTTGCAAACAGCTTCGCATCTTATCCATAGTATCTCTGAAGATTCTAAATATGTTTGTATCTTAACTGTAATTTAGCCTGGATTGTCAAACAAATTAACAGCACCAGTGATGCAGCCCGGCTAGTCCCCTGTTTAATCAGTGTCAGCACTTTCATAAATATTTCATGGCCAGCCAGGACAAGTAAGCACCAGTGAGATAAGTGCATTGCTTTTCACTTTGGGTTTGTTTATTCAAGTTTTTTTCCCAATATATCTTCATACAGTTTAGTAAAGAATAAGAGAATAGTCTTATGTTATGCAGTGGTGTTTGTATTGACAGAAAGTATTCTGTGCTGAATGACTGGGGGACTCCTAATATTCCATATACCTAGAATTGGTTGGCAAAGGAATCTTTAATGTTGGGATAACTGGGGTGCTTTTAATACAATTGTTGAAGTTGTTACTGGTTTCTTTTTTTGTGTCTCCAGATAGGAGAGGTGGGTAAAAATAATGCCTTTTTTATCACTTTCTCAAATTGCTACCATTGGTCTTGTTTAAAAGTGTAAAAATATACAAATGTGGATTTGTTGATCAGAACACCTTTAGACATTGCGTTTGAATACTCAGTATGGTTGTGAAGTTTGCATTTTCAGTTCTGTGCAGCACACAGTTGTCCTTTATCACTTCTCTGTTTAAGTTTTAGTATTTCCTTTCCTTGTTTCTAGGAGTGAGAGGGAAAGACTGTTAAGTTAATCAAAAGGTGGAGCTGATCTAGTTCATATTCCAGAAAAAATATCTTGCTAAATGCAGCATGAGTGTTCTATAACTAGGAAGCCATTTTAAATTAGTTTTAATTTTTTGTTGATGTAATAGGTGTCATATTTTAACAAAAAATTAGGTGTCATATTTTAACAAAAAAAAAAAAGAAAAAATTATCTTAGCTGCACATTGTTCACATTTTGTGGAACTCCTATTGTTTTTAATTTTTTAACAGCATAAGCAAGCTGGTCTGATTTTTACTATTGATGCCAAAAAGCATGGTTGTACATAAGTATTTTGCTCCCTTAGAACTATGCTTCTGGAGAACTTAAATACTTTCTCTGGCATCTAATTTAATAAGCTACTGAAAAGGAGATGTTACAAAAGTATACAGCTCTAAGATTGTTGTTGTGTGACATTTTGTAGCTGTTTAGAATGAGATATTGAATTTTAGGGCAAATATTATGCATTTATTAATTTATTTATATTTATTAATTTATTTATTGTTCAAATTAACCTACAATACAGCCACATTAGTCCGCATAAACCTGTGTTTGTTTTTTTTTT
Organism: Protopterus annectens; assembly: GCF_019279795.1. NCBI lineage: Eukaryota > Metazoa > Chordata > Ceratodontiformes > Protopteridae > Protopterus > Protopterus annectens. The sequence goes on from NC_056726.1 coordinate 721,050,262, forward strand.
TTTTTTTGCTCTTCAGTTAATGTGAGACCTTTTTTTTTTTTTTTTTTTTGGTCCTCACCTGCCGTTTGCCCCAGACCATTTTTGTTGAATCAATGCGGCCCTTGCAACTGAAAAGGTTGGACACCCCTGCTATAGCAGAACAAGCATTGTCCAGCTCTTTTTTGGGCTTGGTTACAATTAGTAGTAATTTGTTGGATTTTCTTAGGGTACATGAAGGAATATAAGTTTGTAGGTTTGATGAGAGTGCTGGGCAGTTATTTGGTTTATAAATTAGTTTATGGGCTAGCATTAGTTGGGTATAGCAAAGATAGTTTGGGAAATCAAACCAGTTCAGTTCAGAGATTGCTTGGCAGTGAGCAGTAAGGCTTTCCTGAGGCAAATGTGGCTTTATCCCCATAAATCCTTATTTTTTGGCCATTGTGTTTCCACATTTCCAAAAGTATCCCCTCTAGGTCCAAAGAAGTCTTAACTCCCCTTTAATCAGCTCTCACCAAACCCCTTATTTATAAAATGTTCATTTTGTCATGTGTTTGTTTAAACATATCACTCAACAAAACAGACCTCAGACATTCCTATCTAAGAAGATAGTTGACCTGGAGAAAGTCAGTTCTGCAGACACACATGCAGTCTTCTCTCTGTCTATACAGCTGTAGACTACTTTGGGGTAATGTGTTTCTTGATGTTTAAGCTACTTGACCTCATTTCTTTCTAGATCTAATAATCCCTCAAGGATATAAAGTGCCTAAACCTTTATCAACAGGTAAAGAATACATCTATCTAAACTTATCCCTACCCCATCCCCATCTCTGGAACAAATGTCCCCTAGTTAAGCACAGTAGCACCCTTGCCCCTTTTAAGAAAAGCCTAGATAATTGGATAGGAAGTCTCAAATTTTTCCATGATCTAACATGTTTTATCCTCCTTGAGGCTTAAGAGAGCTTTTGAATATGTTTAGTTGGCAAGGCATGATTTTTTTATACTGATTGCCTAGTGGTTTTAGCTATAAAACAGACCAGCACATCTCCTTCAGAAAATGGAGTCTCTCCAGTAGGTTTTGTTGATGTTGCCTATTAGATTTAGACCTATTGAGTTGGTCATGTGTGAAGAGTTAGACTTATGGATATGAGCCATCTCTAGTAGGGCAGGGTCTGATATTGTCTTGTAGGCAAGACACAGATCACCTCTAAGCAATCTGTATGATACTGAGTAAAGTGATATTGATTTGAGCCTGTCCACATAGGACAGGTGTTGGAGGCCATGGATTCTCTTTGTGAAGTATCTTTGTGGCCTTCACAGTTTGTTCAGGTGTTTGGAGAGGTACATACCAAACAGGGCCTTATACTCAATTATAGGTCTAATGAGGGAGGAGTACAGATACATAATAACCTCCTTTTTCTTGGATGCAATCCCTTTACTTATGAGATGAACCAAGTAAAAGGCTTTTCTGACCACTGCCACCACATGATGGTCAAATGTGAGATTGTTGTCAACCTGAGTACCCAGGTCTCTCACCATGGGTTGTGTGATTAGGGAGTTGTCGCTGATGTGGTAATCAGTAGTGGTCACGTTTTTGCTGAATGGTATGATAATACTTTTTTTGAGTTTAACTTAAGGCCAAGACTTTGGCACCAGTTATTTGTTGAGATCCTCTTGCAGTATGTTAATGTTATTTGGGTTGGGGAGTCAATGACAGCACCCAACTTACAGTCATCCGCAAACGTGGTCAGCCACAGGCCCTTGGTCTTTGGCTGGACTTCTGAGAAGTAGATGCCAAACAGTAGGGGTCCTAGGACAGATCCCTGGGGAACACCACTAGTGATAGGTCTGCTGTCGGAGGTGGTGGCATCTATTTTGACCAGTTGGCCACCTATCTGATGAGATAGGGATTAACACTAAGCTGTGTTAGCTTTTCAAAGATGCCAGAGTGGGGGATCATGTCAAAAGCCTTGTCCAGGTCAAGGTAAGCTGTATGTACTGACTTTTCCTCATCCAGGGCCTTGGTGACAGTCTCAAAGAAGTCAACTAGGTTCAATAGGCAAGATCTGCCCCTGACAAATCCAAATTGGGTGGGGTCAAGTGTTTGGAGATTGCCTATGTCCTTGTTTTTGAGATCCATAATAATATGCTCCATAGCTTTACAGATAGACTTGTCAAGATAATGAGGTGATAGTTTCCTGGGTCAGTAGTGGCACCACCTTTGTGCAAGGGGATGACAATGGCAGTTTGCACTCTGCTGGATTAAAGCCTGTAATTAGGCTGTGGATGAATAGGGTGCTCAGTAGCAAAGCTAGTTCTTGCTGGAGATGGGTCAGAATACAGCCTGGGATATTATCAGGTCCCATGGAAGTAATGTCTTTGCCTTGGATAGGGCCTTTACCACTTGATCTACAGAGATGTGAAGTGTGGGACAAATATTTGGGGATGTCGACTGGGCCTTTGGGGGAGATAATGGGGAGAAGTTTGTGCTGTACCTATCAGCTAGCAGGTTGGCTAACTCAGCAGGATCAGTGTAAGCAGTATCATTAAGTATTAATTCAGAACAAACTTGGGCTTTGTCATGGAGGTTCCTATGCTGTTTGTTTTGGAGGCTAGTTTCAACTTATAATTGGCTTTGGAGTTTTTCACTAGTGATCTAATTTGTTTGTTGAGGCAGATGAGGGTGATTTTCCAATTTGGAATTTGTTACTTTTTACCCTTGGGCAACAGTTTCTTCCTTTTTTTGTAAAGCCTACTGATAAAGGATGTCCACCAGACAGGTTTCTGTTTCCTTGAGGAACAGGTTTTAGTCCTGTTGCGTATGGCTGAGTCCATGCAGTTGTACAGGTGCTTGTATACTGCACTGGCTTACTGTTCAGCATAGTTGTCTGAATCCTCTGAGGAGGGGGTAGTGGTGTAAAGCTGCTGATACCTTTCCTTAAGAGGGTGTAATCAGCTTTTGAGAAGTTTTTTAGCCTGTTTACAGCTGGGGATGGGGTTAAATGGGATAGAAACTTCGAATGAGACAGACTGATGATCTAATCTCACCAGGTTAGCACATACTATTAGAGTGGGTGCAGCGGTCAGCCATGTTGATGAGAACAAAGTCCAGTATGTTGTGGGGGATGAGCCCAGCTGTTCTAGTGTGTTAGAGTTGATTAAGTCAAGGAATCTTTGGAGGAGTGCAGAAATAGTTCACCCAGTGTATGGTTGGGTAGCTGAAGTCACCGAGAATCAGGGTGTTAAGGGGAACCTTGATGGAGTCAGGTAGGTGCGGGTAGGCGGACTGGGTGTCCTGAGACATGGAGGGGGAGGTCTATAGCTGGCTGCAACTTGGATGGATGTCTTGCGAACTGTCAGTTGCACCTGGAGTAATTGCAGTGAGTCATGCTGGTAAACCAGTCAGCAGGTTTGCCTGTCTGTAATGAAGAGAGAGACTCCACCACCCTTAGTCTTTCCGACCTCATTTTGGGGTCAGAAAGTGTGGAATGAGGTATAGCCTGGTAAGGCAGGGGTGCTGTCTGCTCTCCACAGCCCTGAACCAATTTTCCATGACTGCATAGACATCGGCATCTTCCTGTGTGAGGAGATCCTCCAGTGAGTGCATTTTTAGATTAAGGCTCCTAGCATTGAACAGCATGACCTTCAATTTGCTTTTTGACAGATCTTTTACGTTGGAAGATTTGTCTTTGTGACATAGCCTAAAAAAGGCACAATGGGGGAGGCAAGTGCCTTGGCCAGGATCTGAAACCCCAGAGATGACAGGCGAAGGCTATCTTTGGCAAAACAATGAGGCCTGTCAACCATGTCATCCCAGGCAGACAGATACTGGATCTCCTTGGAAAGACACCAGAAACTAAGCGAATTGTTGAAGTCAATCATTTTTTGTTGGTATTGTGGCATCCTTCTTGGCGAAGTTAGGATGCTGCTCAGGGCTAGTGTCACACCTGCCTGGAGTGCATACTCAGAGCTCGATCAAGTCTCTCTGCATATAGTCCAGGGAGGTATGCCTCAAGTCATTCACACCAACATGGACAATTACAGAGTCATATTTGTACCTGTTGTGGAGAGACTTAAGTGCATGCGTGCTATTGTAGCTTGTTTGTACTTCCCATAGGTAGTCTTTGTGCACTCGTAGTTAAAACATTTACAGGCAATCAATCTGCAACAAGTATGACCTGCTATTGTTTGTACTTTAGAAAAGAAACTCCTTGTTGCATCTGTAATCCTACCTGTAGCAGATTGTTTTATTAATGCACAACACCCATGCATGTGTAAGCCTACCTGTAGCAGGCTGTTTTATTAATGCATAACACCTGTGCATGTGTAAGCCTACCTGTAGCAGGCTGTTTTATTAATGCATAACACCTGTGCATGTGTAATCCTACCTGTAGCAGGCTGTTTTATTAATGTGCAACACATATCCATGTGTTGACATTGAATACAAGGTACAATGCAGTCAACCACCTCATAATAGGGAAAGCAATAAATGATAGCCAAATGCATCGCCTATCTACCCCACTACATATAAAACATCACAAGAGATTGTCCCCATAAATGTTATAGGAGCGACAAACCCCAAGATGTGTATACTTTGTGTGTGTGTGTGTGTAAATGTATCACTCTCTCACTATCTGTCTCCAGTTCCTAGTTAGTATGGTGGAACTGTGCCTTAAAAACCTGTGATCGTTCAATTGCCCCATCATTAGTCATTTAAATGTGCACTCATAGCACATTTTGTACATTAATCAACCCAGGATATAATTCACTACCTGTATATGATTCAGTCTAGACTTGCCTGCAGTTGTTTTTCATTTTTGACATTAGAATTATTATAACACATGCTAGTAACAATAATCATGTTACTGCAAATTCAGCATTCAGATTCCTAGTGATGCAGGTATGTTTGTGGGTGCAAATTCAGCATTCAGATTCCTAGTGCTGCAGGTATGTTTGTGGGTGCAAATTCAGCATTCAGATTCCTAGTGCTGCAGGTAAGCATTCAGATTCCTAGTGCTGCAGGTATGTTTGTGGGTGCAAAATGTGCAAGAAACAGGTACAGCCTGAAAAGAATTGCAAAAGCTAAATAGCTAAAGATGCTTGTTCCTCTTTTGCTTCTTTCTTTTGGATATAATAGAAAGTATATGAAATATATATATATATATAATAAAATTGCTGTTTTTTGTTGCTAAAATATAACCAGCAGAGGTGCAGCTGGTTAAAAATAACTCAAAGGCCACAAATGCAATTGCAAACCCATCAATGCATAACTAATCAAAATATGGTCAAATGCTTTAATAACAAATGCAGCATTTGACACACACAAAAAGATGATTAATGTGAATTCCAAGACTACAGACTGGATGGTAACAGAGGCCCTGTGGTGGTAGCAGAGAGAAGATATGATCTGCACCAGGATCAAAGCAGTCGGTCTGAACTTCAGAATGGGTGGGAATGCGATTCCTGCAGGACAGGTAGCTGGAAAGCACTTCTCAGACCAAATGCAATATCCCCATACATTGACAGATACTTTTGATGCATGTATTACATTAACATTATACACCATTTGCTGTGCATAACTACTTACTGATACACATTCTGTCTTTCACTTTCATAGATACTTTATTCCACCTGTCAATCACTCCATCAGTTTCAGCACCATCTTTTCTATTCTGTTCTACGAGTTCTGCATTCAGCCACATATCAGATATATGTGCCGGATGCACATATCTATATCTATATATCTATATCTATAGCTATATCTATTTCATCTACAGCTCATAATGTAGTCTATATTTTCTTGAATTTTATTTATTTTAACAGATAGAGACAACATAATGCAAACAGTCCACACAACATTCATTTAAAACTGAGCAGTAAAGTGAGACTCTTGAACATACAATAAAAAGTACACATAACAAGCCCATAACTATATACACTATATAATGGTCCAACAACGTTCAGTAAGACTAACAGATTAAGTCAATATGTAGAATATTTACTTCACTTTTTTATATAAGTAGAAGTGAGCTATGCACCATAGCCAAAGAATTCACTTATTTTCTCCATTGTGAAGGGAAAGTTTCCTACCCAGCCCTGCATGTAAATGAGTACGGAATCTTCCTAAAATGATGTTTTAGAGCAGGGGTGTCCAACCTTTTCAGTTGCAAGGGCCGCATTGAGTCAACAAAAATGGTCTGGGGGCAAACGGCAGGTGAGGACCAAAAAAAAAAAAAAAGGTCTCACATTAACTGAAGAGCAAAAAAAAAAAAAAAAAACAGGTTTATGCGGACTAATGTGGCTGTATTGTAGGTTAATTTGAACAATAAATAAATTAATAAATATAAATAAATTAATAAATGCATAATATTTGCCCTAAAATTCAATATCTCATTCTAAACAGGTACAAAATGTCACAAAACAACAATCTTAGAGCTGTATACTTTTGTAACATCTCCTTTTACAGTAGCTTATTAAATTAGATGCCAGAGAAAGTATTTAAGTTCTCCAGAAGCATAGTTCTAAGGGAGCAAAATACTTATGTACAACCATGCTTTTGGCATCAATAGTAAAAATCAGACCAGCTTGCTTATGCTGTTAAAAAATTAAAAACAATAGGAGTTCCACAAAATGTGAACAATGTGCAGCTAAGATAATTTTTTCTTTTTTTTTTTGTTAAAATATGACACCTAATTTTTTGTTAAAATATGACACCTATTACATCAACAAAAATTAAAACTAATTTAAAATGGCTTCCTAGTTATAGAACACTCATGCTGCATTTAGCAAGATATTTTTTCTGGAATATGAACTAGATCAGCTCCACCTTTTGATTAACTTAACAGTCTTTCCCTCTCACTCCTAGAAACAAGGAAAGGAAATACTAAAACTTAAACAGAGAAGTGATAAAGGACAACTGTGTGCTGCACAGAACTGAAAATGCAAACTTCACAACCATACTGAGTATTCAAACGCAATGTCTAAAGGTGTTCTGATCAACAAATCCACATTTGTATATTTTTACACTTTTAAACAAGACCAATGGTAGCAATTTGAGAAAGTGATAAAAAAGGCATTATTTTACCCACCTCTCCTATCTGGAGACACAAAAAAAGAAACCAGTAACAACTTCAACAATTGTATTAAAAGCACCCCAGTTATCCCAACATTAAAGATTCCTTTGCCAACCAATTCTAGGTATATGGAATATTAGGAGTCCCCCAGTCATTCAGCACAGAATACTTTCTGTCAATACAAACACCACTGCATAACATAAGACTATTCTCTTATTCTTTACTAAACTGTATGAAGATATATTGGGAAAAAAAAACTTGAATAAACAAACCCAAAGTGAAAAGCAATGCACTTATCTCACTGGTGCTTACTTGTCCTGGCTGGCCATGAAATATTTATGAAAGTGCTGACACTGATTAAACAGGGGACTAGCCGGGCTGCATCACTGGTGCTGTTAATTTGTTTGACAATCCAGGCTAAATTACAGTTAAGATACAAACATATTTAGAATCTTCAGAGATACTATGGATAAGATGCGAAGCTGTTTGCAAGTATTACATTTACTCTGTGAATAATGTGCATGCATTTAGGCACCAGAGTGTAATCAGTGCAAATACAGCAAGCGATTTTATTAACAAGAACTACTTGGAACCAAGTAATGCTGGGTAATATGTAAAAACATAAGGAATACCAGCAATGCAAGTATATCTTACATTTGCACATCCCCTTAAAATGGAAACTAAAGAAATTATGGGGAACTGACTGACCTCTGAAACAGGAATGAACATCTGTTTTCAATATGTAGCAACTGAATAATTTTGGTCTCAAAAAAAAAAAAAACCACTAATTAACTCATTCCTTCTGTCCTACATACTGGTTTTGGTTTGGTACCTTTATGTTTGTGAAGAAGTACCCTTATAACTTGCTGAATAAATAAATACATAATAAAAATGGAAAAGATCAGTTAAGAAGAAAAATGTAAATATGGGCAATATGTTAAGCTTACAGTCCTATAGGATTCATTGTTTAACTCTGGTTAACTAAGTAAACCAAGTGGTAAGCAGCACTCCCTCCCGCTCAGTGATGTATACCAATATTAATGGATCTGTTTCAATCATCCTTTAAGAGTGCAAAATAAAATTGTGGTTGCATGTTTCTTTTGCATTATTTCCCCATAGGCAATGCAAAACATATACAGCACAACCTCTAATTTACTACAGGTTCATAAAGAACATGTTTTATTTTCAGACTTTATTATGGCTACATATTATAAATTCATTGATGTGATGAAGACATGTTTAGTGCTTTGTTGTGCTGATTACTACAGATAAAATAAAACGGATTACAATTCTGGAGAATCAAAAACCTAAAATGAGTTTCAAATTATTCAAGACAAATTGTGTTTACCCTGCCCTACAATAGGATCAATACATCTGCGAACACTGAGAATGGAAGAGAAAAGAAAATAAAACCTTTCCAAGGTACAAGAACTAATACTGCACATTTGCTACTATGGCTGTGTTATTTAGGCCATCTGTGCAGAATGCTTTAATGATCCTTAATTCACATTAGCCGAATATAGTAAGGGCATACTATCATTGTGAGACTTTCCTATACTACAGTACAGAATAACAACATGTCCTGCTGCACTTTGAAATGCACCATTAAAAATCAAGAGAAAGCCACATTAATATTAGGCAACTTTATGTTTGCTGTTTTCTGAGATGTACAACTAGGTCACAATCTTTAGCATACAACCAGTAAAAGACTTTGAGATTTACAGATTTGTGATGTTTTAAGTAAGGGCTATACTAGCAACACATAGATTCTTGGCGAGCTGAGCCTTCATCTTGTAACTTATCTTTGTTGTAGTGTAGTCGGTGTGCACACAACGAAATAAAGTAAACTAAGAAATAATAAATCCTCTCTCTGCTACGATCTCGCTCCTTCCTGCAGCTTTTCTTTTTAAAAATCGCCCGAACGGTGTTTTCGCGCATGCTCATACCAGCGGAAAGACGCTGGTATGAAAAAAACGTAAAAAAAAGAAAGTTGGCGCATGCGCAGAAGAGCAAAACTACGCGGACGTGTAAACACACGGAAAAAAAGTGAAATTAAATTTAAATTTAAGGGTCGCGGGCCGCATGGAAGAGCTCTGAGGGCCGCATGCGGCACGCGGGCCGCGGGTTGGACACTCCTGTTTTAGAGGATTATACAAATGGTCCTCATCATGAATTATTTTCAGTTTCAGTTCTTGGCATATAGAAGTTAGATAACATTAGCAAAAATCTACTAAACTTTTATTTACTGCCTTTCATTGGAACTCAGTCAAGTGTGTAAGCCAAACATTCAGAATTCCCAATTCAAAACCAGAGAGATTCCAAAATAAAACTGAAATTAAAAGTTAAAAAAGTCCAATGCCATCAGACCTTGAGGCAGCTCCAAAACATGTGATGATTATTTGCTTCACTGTGCCCACATCTCCAATAACTATTATGATGTAAAATACCCATTCCTGTCTACTTTGTAGTGTTAAACACCATTACAGCCGAATTCTCCACTGAAGATCGTGATACTTTGGCTGATGGTTTAATTCTCTGCTGCATTGCAGATTTGTTTCCACTGTTCTTCAAAAAGATATGCTTATGTTAGCTGTTTGGGAATCTCAACCTGATCTCCCACAACTCACTATAAATCATTTCCAGTCTGACCCTCCTTAACTTTGTCCTTCTTGCAAGGTAAGGCTTTCTTACTTTGTGTTGAAAGACAGATGCACTTATGCCATATTTGTTTTAACTGCAGAAAAGTGAACCATTCAGAATTAGGAAGCCCCATATCCCTGACCAATGTCTGGAAGCTGTTCCAAGCCAGTTCTATTGAAGAGACTAGGACAGGAGACCATCTATTTATCCCTTAATGTATACACACCTCAAATGTCTTTGCAACTGAATAAATTATGTTCAGATGCCACCACATAAAACCATGTTGACCCTGATTATAAACCATATCCCCAGTCTTTCAGCCTCCATTGAAGCCTGCCTAATCAATTCCTCAGGCTCCCAAGTACCATTTTTGAAAAAAAAAACATTTAATTCTGAAGAATCTACACTTGCATCATCAAGAAAATGTAGAATATACTACAGTTGAAGAGCAAGCGATTATCTCAATAGATGGGGTACCCCCCCATAGAAACAGGGGAATATGCACCATAGATGATAGGAACCCTCTCACTCCTTTACCACCTCCCAAAAAAATGCCTCATCCAACATAGTTTTAATAGTCACAAAAATACACAGGAACAAGTGAAAAGTGCGGTACAATAAAACTGTGTAAACTTGAAGTAAAAAACAAGTACCGAACCAACAGTGCTGGGCAAAAACCTCTATTTATTAAAGAAAACAGAAAGTAATAAAAAGTGAGCGCTTTTGCAATAACACTTTTTATTACTTTCTATCTCGTTTAATAAATAGAGGTTTTTGCCCAGCCATGTTGTTTCGGTACTTGTTTTTTACTTCAAATTTACATCGTTTGAATATTCTCTAGCTACAGATAATCTAGGGAAAGGGGAATATTTCTAGCCATATAAAGTGAGGGATAAAATCCTAACTTGTAATGTTGTCTTGGGTTTGGTAAATATCTTGCACTATATGTTTAGGTAACATATGGAGAAGATTAAACAATGGGGTCAGTGAATTTGAAGCTGTGTAAGGATCTAAGATCTAAGGCATTATTTGTGTTGCAGAAACCTGCTATAGCAATTTATGTTCTCCTATTAAATTTGCATGTTTTACAGGTCATCATAAACTCGAAATAGATAGGACTGGGAGAGGTGTACCAACATATATCAAATGTGAGATGTAAAGAGGAGTTTCATACTGACATTCTAATGAGCAGCACTCATTTGGGTAGGAAACAGTTAAGACAGCTGCTTTTTACAGACCAACCAAGATAAACATTATGGACAATGAGCAACTTGTGAATGACCTATACTGCTGCTGCATTCAGGATGAGTTATTCATTTATTTATTTATTGTTAGCAATCTTAATGCACCAAACATTAACTGCGACTTACGGGAGGCTAGAGCAGGAACGTTGGAGAGATCAGTAGTTCTCTGCCACCTATTTGATTATAAGCAAAGTTTCAGTGTTCCAACATATATAGACAGCTTATCAGGTGCTGTGTTGTTTAAGGAAGCCTTTTTACAGGCTGTTCAATGTTTTTTTTTGTTTTTTTTTGTTTTTTTTTTTAAATTCTCTTTATTGGAAATTTTCAGTAAAAATAATTACGTGAAAAAAACAGAACCAAAAATACAGAAATGCGAAAACGAAAACATAACAAAATCAATAAATCTTTAACATAAAAGACAGAATACATTAACACGAAAACTATATACATATCATACATTGCCCAGGACAGTTATTATAAAAGTCAAGTACAGCGTGGAGAAAACTGATGAAAACCATGAAAGGAAAGTACTTATTTAAGCATATGATCACATAATATTCCCCAAAATTCCTTAATAATTGGTTTGTTCTTAATATTGTGGAGCAAGAATTTGTGTGCCCTGAGGTACTTTACTGCTAAGTGTTTAAAACCCTCCCAAGAAAGGGAATGTCTGTTTTTCCAATTTAATGAGATGTAATATTTGATTAACATAAAAATAGGTATCAATACCTTGCATTTTCTTTCAGATAAACCAGGGGGTGGGATATGCAAGATGGAGAATTCCCATGAGAGGGTGGATTTTTTATATCCAATCTTCTCAAGTAGCACTCTCAAAGCACAGCAAAGCTTGTAGGAACACTTGCAACTCCAAAACAGGTGAAGGATATCATCAGTTTCGTTTGAGCAATATTGACAGTTAGGGGATTGATTCGGGAAAATTTTACTGAGGACCTCAGGGGTATAATACGCATTATTCGTGATCATCATCTGAGTATATTTCATCCTTTTGAAGGGAATAGATTTAGAGCTTAGGTTTAAAGACTTTGAGATTAGGTTTTGGTTTATAGCAGAGTTGATATTTAACCAGAACTTCGAGAAGTTGAGTTTACTCTGATATCTAAGTGACATTATAACCTTATATGAAATTGAGGTCATTTTTTTTTCACTGAGTAAGAGTTTCCTTATTGTTTTACATACTGAAATATCTTTGTCCGAGACCAGTGGGTGGTCTAGGTACTTTCGTACCAACTCTCTAATCTGTCGTAAAATAGTCAGGTACTTCTTGGGCAAGTTCAGATTAGTTCTTAGGTCCGATATTGACTGATGTCTATAAGGGAAAAGATCAGAGATAATGGTATTTAAAAGGAGAGGGTATTGTTCTAAGTTTAACATACTCCCATTTAATTTAAGGTTGGGGTTAAGATGAAGTGGTTGTAAGGTTATATAAGAGTGATATAAATTCAAAGATTTAAACAGGGTCTGGAGGGATTTTAAGCTAAAAAATAAGCTTTTTGTACGTTTTAACATACCTAAGTTTGCTTCATTTAAAAATGGCAGTGCAGCAGGGTTAAATTTTAATGATTTAATGTAGTTATTACACAGAGTCACCCATGATGGGGCCCATAAAGATTTCCCTTTATGATATGATGCTATCTTAAATATTCTACTGCCAATTATAATCTCATAATAGGTTTTAAAGTCAGGTAGGGGCACTCCCCCCTGCTCCTTAGGATAGATGAGTTTTGAATAACTAATCCTGACCGATTTAGGGGCCCACATAAATTTAAAGATCAATGATATAATATTTTTAAAAAAGTTATTAGGTAAAATGCTGGTGGTTGCATGAAACAAATAAAGAAGTCTAGGAAGAATATTCATTTTAATCACTGTGGTTCTGGCCAAAAAAGGGAGCTTGAGCCTAGACCATCTAATGATATCATTTTGAATATGGGACCAATACCTGACAACATTATCCTGATAGTAATTATGGTTTCCTAGAGAGAATTGAATGCCTAAATAGTGTAGCTGCTCCTTAAATTTGATCTCTGTTTTTAAGATTATATTAGGCAGCATAGAATGGATATTTAAGGGGAATATTAGGGATTTGTCAATATTCAGTTTATAGTTTGCTAGGTTGGAAAATAAATCAATGGAAGCTAATATTTTAATTGGGTCAGAGTTGGGAAGGGTGAAATAAATGTTAAGGTCATCTGCGTAAGCCAACAGCGAGATCTTTGAGTTATAAATATTAGGGGGATGATGAAAAGTAGCTTGTTTAATAAGCATGAAAAGTGGTTCCATATACAGGTTAAAAAGAAGTGGGGAAAGGGGGCAGCCCTGCCTAACCCCATTAATTATTCTGATTCTGTTAGATGAGTGTTTATTAATATGAAGGGTAGTGTATGCTGTAGAATAGAGGGTTTTTATTTTACTTATAAATGAAAGTGGGATGTTAAAAAAGGGTAAGGTGGCAAATAGGAATTCTGTACTTAAACGGTCGAAAGCTTTAGATGCATCTATCGCTAGGGCATAAACAGGGTGATTTTTAAAATTTGAATGATGAATCATAGCTTCCAGAAGTAAGGTCTGATCATTAGTTTGCCTACCTGGGATAAATCCCGATTGCTCGGGGGAGACAATATATGAGATAACAGCTTTGAGCCTATTAGCTAGGACCATGACCAGGATTTTCATGTCTAAATTAATTATAGAGATGGGTCTGTAGTTACCAGGGTTTTTAAGGTCTGAATTATGTTTGAGAATAAAGATAGTTCTTGAAGCGTTTAAATGGATATCTTTGAATCCATTGCAAGTAACATAGTTAAACAGTAACCTTAACACTTTCGAGATTTTCGTATTAAATGTTTTGTAAAATTCGGCTGTAAAGCCATCAGGGCCAGGGGATTTGTTTGGCTTAAGATTATTAATGACTGCAGTAATTTCTTGTGTATTAATGTCTCTCTCTAGGAATTTCTTTTGATCCTCTGTTAGTTTGTGAAAGGTTAGATTGTTAAGGAAAGACTGAATTTCTGATTCACCAACTATGTTCTCAGCGGGACCATAGGTTTGAGTGAAAATATTTTCAAATATGTTAATGATTTGATTAGGTTTCTGGAAATCATTTCCTTGAAAATGGATTTCAGGTATAAAAGTAGAGGTTTTAGATAGGTTTATCACCCTGGCCAAAAATCTAGAGGGACAGTATATTATGTCTGCATATAAGGCCAATGATTTAATCTCATGGAGACTCAGGTTACTTGCTTGTAAGGAAATTAGATCTTTTTGCAACTGGATCATACGTTCTTCCAAGATTGGGGTGTGATTTACTTGCGACTCAGTTTCTGCTTTGAGGAGCTGAGAGGTTAAGTCCCTTTCTTTTTTGTTACAAAGTTTTTTATAGTATGCTGCTTTGTTTATCAAAAGACCCCTGATCATTGCCTTAATTGCGGCCCATTCACAATCCAAGGGGGATTGGAAGGAGTCCCTAGATTTAAGAAAATAATCCAGATACTCGTCAGTTTGAGAGGTTATCTCCTCCCTCCCCAGAAGGTTGGGATTCAAACGCCAGCAGAAATCTGTTTTGCTTGTTAGGCCCTTGCTGTGTTGGTGAATATCTAAAGAGATCCTCTAATGATCGGAGAGGGATCTAGGAGATTGGTTAAAGGAGATATCCAAACTATAAAAGGCCAGGGAGATAAGAAAAAAGTCTAATCTAGACCAGCTTTTAGCACAGCTAGAGAAGAAAGTATAGTTTTTCTTTTTCTGAGTCGGGTCTAAAAATATGTTCGGGTCAAATAGGTTAAAATCTTCTTTCAGTTCAGTTAGGGCTTTATGAGCTGCAAAATTGAATCTCGCTTTTGGATTTGATCTATCCGTTTTGGGGTCCTGCACTGAATTCCAATCTCCACCCACAATATAGTAGTGGTTAGGAAAAAGAGTGATGAGGGTGTATAACTTTGTGAAGAAAATTTGTTGAGAAGTGCAAGGGGCATAAATGTTGATAAGGAGAATGGGTTTATCTAATAAAGGGAAAATTGTAGTGAAATAACACCACCTACCTTCCTCATCTGACCCCACCTTTCCTATATCTGAGGCGAAGCTATTTTTGATGATAATGGCCACCCCTGCACTATTCATAGTATCTTCTGAGGCAATTATCTTTTTGATCCAAGGTTTCGAGTTTTCTTGTTCCCACTGCTGGTTCAACATATGTGTCTCCTGAAGAAAGGTGATATTAGCAGTAGATTTCAGAGTTAAATGCAAAAGCAGTTTTTTTTTGGGGGGGTGACTGCAGCCCCTTAACGTTCCAGGATTCTAAGTTCCACATCGTCTATTTAAGTTAAAGAAGTTAAGAAAAGAGAAATGTAATGGGGAATGTAAACAAAACTGTACATTACTGTAAAATGGTATTATACAGATAAGGGCAAGTATGATAAGTCCTTCCCGCTTAATCCCGGTGCCTACCCACCATACCCTAAGCCCGGAAGGGTCTGGGAAATTAAGATAACCAGGCTTTGATCTCACTGGATAGGTGAAAAACATTGTTCCCAGACAATACCTCCTAAAACTCCATGAACCGAAATGCATAGCAAACCCATGCAGTGTCTAAAACAAAGCTATATCTCTGCCAAGGTAAAGGTAAGAACTTGCATAACTAAACAGCAGCATATAGTTATAAAAAACCTCTTCTTGTTTGTTTCCCAAATTAATCGGATTGCCTTTGATAAGCATAGCCTTTACCAAGTGAGAGCAGATTGAGTAAAATGGTTACTTGAACTTTTAAAGGAAAAACAGTAAAGCTCATCTAGTATAGGCGTTGAACAAAGTTATCTCAGACTTTAGCTGCTTCCTATTTCAGAAAGGAGGTTTGCAAATAACACAATCACCCTCCTTTATTAAGGGAAATAGTGGCACACAATGTACTAATAACTACACCCTTAGTGCATTTTACAAGGAATGCATATTTAAATCACCAGAAATATGAAATTAAGGGGAAAAAAAAAAAAAACATCCATTAGCCATAACTACAAAGGCATATATGTCTTACATTCGAGACCAACGATCATGTGAAATTAGCTATGCTGCAGCAAGAAAATAAAAGACAAACTGTCATTGTAAAACTAACCAACGCTGTAATAACAATGTTTGTTTATGGCAATTCAGTGTTTTGTATTGCAGAACAGGTGAAAAAATGGACAGACTTTCTAATCTTCCCTTTTTTCTTCTTTTCCCTCCTCCCTTTTTACCCTCCCCTTCTGACAGAGCAACCTTCCGTATTACATCTGCTACCAACATGTTTGGTAATCACTAAACAGAATAGATGAATGCTTATACACTTGGCTTGTTGTTTCACATACGAAAAATTCAATCAGTGTGTAACCCACCAATACACAGATTCAGAGAAAACAACCAAATTGTTAAATGGTGAGGAAAACCGTATTTAATGATTGCGAAAACAGTCAAGGTAGTGCTGATTCCAAAGGGGACCAGCAGCTCTGATTATTTACTTTTGATGCGCTCAACCAAAAACGGAGCTTGCAACCTTCATTGTAGAGCAATTAGAGGGAGACAAGTGCTGTGAGCCCCCAAGTAATAGATACCAAGATCTTCCTGACCTCGAGTGTTTCTGCAGACTGCGCAAAGAAATTCTCGCAATGTTAAAGCCTTCAGTGACTCATGTCAGCACTAATAAGACTATATACCTTTAAGAGCCCTAAGCCTCAAGGGAGAGCAGGGGGTCAGGGTATCACCGGTGAGTTGATTAACATGGCAACAAGCTTGTAGTGGATGTATTGAGTCAAGGGATGCCTCGATGGCAGTGTGATCTACGGATCTGGCGCCAAGCACCTAGGAGGTGACAGCAAAGACCAGTTATCAAGGTAAGATCCTGATTAGAGGCAAAGAAAAGTTATTGTTAAAACTGAAGCACAACTCTCGAGAAACCAGAAGTAGTAATTACAGTTTTTGCGATGATTTGACCGGGCACTCTTTAAATGCTTTTTCAAAGACCACCACAGCTTCGTCGTAGTTTTGAGCTGAGAGTTGAGACCCCTGGTGGGTAAAAGTAAGGGTGTTGGGGTAACGCATTTGAAATCTGATTTGTTTTTTGATCAGATAGGCGCAGAAAGGGGCTAACTTCTGTCTCTCTTGTTTGATTGGGGTTGGAAGGTCAGTAGAGAGAAATATTTTTGAGTTCTTCCATTCTATGTATTTATTTCTTTTTGCTGCTAATATTAATTTATTCACATGCTGGAAGTTCAGTATCTTAACATATATTGGTCTCGGATTTGGATTGTCCCTTGCTTGTCTTGTGGCTCTGTGTGCCCGTTCTATAATTATTTTGTCAGAAAGAGGTTCTTTGTCCAGAAAAATAGAGAAAATTTCAGAGATGCACTCTAATAAGTCTATTTGTGTAATATTTTCTGGGATGCCTCTAATAATAAGGTTATTACGTCTGGATCTGGCTTCAAGGTCAATTAATTTCTGTTGGATGTTCTTTATGTTTGTTTCATTATTTTTTTGCTCTTTTTGTATCTGGTCAATTTTAATCTCATTATCCAGCACCCTTGCTTCTGTTTTATCCATTCTGGTTAGGATTCTGTCGATGGATTCATTAAATGATTTGAGCTGTTGTGAGAGACCTTGAATTGCTGTTTGAATGGGTTGTAGAGCAATCTTTAGTTCCTCCATGTAGTTTGAGTCAGATTTCTCTTTTGACAATACTGGTGTTGCTTTAGGTGCCTCTTGTTGTTTAGTATTTCTGGCCCTTTTCGTGGTTACTTCTTTTTCTGGGGAGGCTATAGTTGAAAATTTTGCTTTGGTGGTTTGAGTTTCCATGTGATCCAGTTCTTTTGACATGGTTGTGTATATTTTCAATACCTTTTTTCTTCACAGGAGTAGAAGGCCTCCGAGGCCTAGAGCACATGTAGTCCGGACAGATCAGGCACAATCCTTCGCAAATGACTCTCTCTTGCCCTCTCTAGACATTGGTAAGTACAGTAGGTAAGATTCTTGATTATTCTGAAATATTATTAAATATTGAACAGACCTTCAGCCCTTAAGATTAGCTGTTAGATTATAGGTGAGTGGCAGAGCTCTGTGAAAACACTGCTTATAGGATGGCAGCCATTTTGGAACCCAATGTTTTGTAATTCAGATCATCTTGGGGTGGAATGAAACTTTGATTGTATGATTCAGGTCTGTATATAACCATGCATCTGATGTTGTCAATTTTCATTCATAGCACAACACGTGGTTCAGATCCGATCCTTGGATCTGACTCGGCCTCATTTTACAGCTCATAACCCTAGACCTCCTCCTTTACCTGTAATGTCCCAGTCCCTCTTCTGGACCTCAGATCTCGTTTGCCACCTTTGGAAATGGACATGGTCACTGTCAGTCCTCAAGTGTTTACTGGGTGATAAACGTTTAGTGAGAAAACTTTCTTTCTTACATATATATATATATATATATATATATATATATATATATATATATATATATATATATATATATATATATATAAATTGTGTTATACATTTTTAAATTTATTGTGATCTATATAGGTTTCCTATATCCCTAAGCATTTCTGCATATCTTAATACCATTATATTATATTTTCCGACATTCTCTCCTGCTATTATGGTAATTCTTTCTACCATTGATGGTAATTTCTTTTCTGATCTATAAAAAAAAATGTTTTACCTTTATTGTTTTTGCTAGTTCTATGGGTACAATGGTTGAAAAACCTTTGGGATTCAGAAAATGTAGAGGGTGGGCACAAGATACCTTTGTCTGATGCCCATGGCTACTGTGTCTATTGTTTGGGCAACGCCCATTTGAAAGTGCCTTGTGAAGTATGCAAAGCTTTTAACCCCAGGGCTGCAATCAACATAAAAAATGAAATGATTTTGAAGGAACTTCTTCCTACAGCCTTTTCAGATTCACCGACTGGAGCTCATCCCTTCAAGGCAGACAAAAAAGTGTCTAGAAAAAAAACAACCAGAACCTTCCGGATCCTCCACTCCTTCTTCCGATCTGATCAAGGAGCCAGCCCAGAACATCTCAAAATGGTCAAATCCAAAGGCCAAATCCTTGGATCCGCCTGTTTCAGATACAAAGTCTACCTCATTGGATCAGTTCTTTTGGAGCTAAAACAGCTTCCCTGGACCCAATATGCATCCTCTCTGTACCCTGTCCCCTCTTGCTTACCATCCCTGTTTTTAGAGAGGCGTCAACACTCTAGGTCCCCTTCACTGGCCCCCTCTTCCCATTCTTCTTGAAGTTTTACAGAGGCAGATGTGAATAGAATGATGAAGTTTTTCCTAGCACAGATACAGATGGGAGTTCTCCTGGGTCCTACCCCTTCTGGGCCAGATGTCATCATTAGTATTACTCCACCAGGCTTGGCTCCTTCTCAGATCCACCCTTCGTCTTCAGAGCCCTTTGATCTGAGCTTTCCAAGATGTCTTTATCGGATCCAAAGAAAAGTTTTAAGGCTGATTTTACACACTCCACTTTTAAAAGATATACCATGTTTATGCCATATAGTAAGGAAATTGTGAAAATTTTTGAACATGCAATTGAAAGAGACATGTTATGAGTTATTTGCTCAGCATATGAAAGGAACTTTTTACAATCTCATGAAGTCAGAACATACAGCACTTGGAAGCTTAATTAATAATGCTGATAGAGTTATAAAACCTGCAGACAAGGGTGGGTATAGTAGTGATGGACACTACATCTTATAAACAAGCCATGCATAAAATGTTGTCCACTGATGACTATGTTAAAATTACTAAACACCAACAAATAAAATTTGCTAACCATGTTTCTAAGAGTTTAGTTAACCTATATAATGACAATATGTTAAACAAGGAATTGCTGAACTATTTATTAGTTAAAAATCCTGAGGTACCAATGATTTATGGAGTTCCCAAGATCCACAATTCCACCCATGAGGCTCATCGTATCAGGTAAAGGCTGGGCAACCGAACCAGCTTCAAAGTACCAACAGGCACAGCTTAGAGTTCATTTTAACATACAGGTGCAATTTCTCTGATTTTTTTTGACAAACTTTATATGGGTGGGCAGCTGGCAGGAATCTCATCAACGGTCACTTTGGTACTCTAGATGTGGACTCTATCACTGTCAGCCCTTCAGATATAGCAATGTGTAGTGTGAAGCAGTTTTTATTGGAACAAATGAAATACGAGCAATCATTCATTAATATTTTATGTAACATCCTGCTTTTAGTTCTTGAGAACAATGTTTTCCTGCTCCAGCGACAACTCTATAAACAAGCATAGGGAGTTGCTATGGGCACTGTCATAGCCAACACATTTGCCAACATTGCAATGTAGATGTGCGAACAGGAGCACATTTTATCAGCTAGCAATCCATTTCATTAGAATGTATTTTTTTACAAATGATTTGTGACCTGTTTATCGTCTGGGAAGGGAACAAAACTACCTTTAATTTGTTTTCTGATTTTATATCTTATACATGTGATTTTTTTTTTTAAATTTAAGAAATGCTTCTCTTCCTCAAACATTGACTTTTTTAGATATTACCACCACTAAGAATTATAATGGTAGTCTTAATAGCTGTTTATATAAGAAACCTGTTAAATGTAATAACACTTTACGTTACAGTTTATGTTACAGTTTACATTACAGTTTATGTTACAGTTTACATTACAGTTTACGTTACACTTTATGTTACAGTTTACGTTACACTTTACGTTACAGTTTACGTTACAGTTTACGTTACACTTTACGTTACAGTTTACGTTACAGTTTACGTTACACTTTACATTACAGTTTACGTTACAGTTTACGTTACAGTTTACATTACACTTTACGATACAGTTTACATTACAGTTTACGTTACAGTTTATGTTACAGTTTACATTACAGTTTACGTTACACTTTACATTACAGTTTACATTACACTTTACGTTACAGTTTACGTTACACTTTACATTACAGTTTATGTTACAGTTTACGTTACACTTTACGTTACAGTTTACGTTACAGTTTACGATACAGTTTACATTACAGTTTACGTTACAGTTTATGTTACAGTTTACATTACAGTTTACGTTACACTTTACATTAAGTTTACGTTACAGTTTACATTATAGTTTACGTTACAGTTTATGTTACAGTTTACATTACAGTTTACATTACACTTTACGTTACAGTTTACATTACAGTTTACGTTACACTTTATGTTACAGTTTACGTTACAGTTTACGTTACAGTTTACATTACACTTTATGTTACAGTTTACGTTACAGTTTACATTACAGTGTGCTTCCTCATTTCATTTTCAAGACTCTAGCGAGTAACCAATTCTTGAGAATAGCTGTATTAAATACTCAATACAAAAATATGTTAGAACACATGAAGGTTGGTGTTGAAGATTTGGTCCTTAAAGGTTACAACAAGCAAGAAGACCAGCAGATATGTGAGGACATTAAAAAGAAAAGAAACAATTGCTGCACTTATTTTCTCTAACCAAGTAGATAGGTACATAGTGCACAATACCCATACTACCACTAAAATGAAACTTAGACGCATTTCAGCTTATAATAGGAACTCCTTAGCCACGGAAAATATTCCATCACTTAGTAATTATATCACTTTACAACCCCTGTCTTCACAGAAGAGACACAGGAACTTAAAAAGTATATTATGCTATAGAGAACAACCCAGATTGTGGTTTACATCCAACTCAAAGGAAAAAAGGCACTTATAAATGTGGCAGTCGTGTATTCTGAAAGTACATTGACACTAGGTGAATTATTACACATCCTGCAACAGCCACAAATAGTGAAATTAGAGGTTATGGTAATTGTAAAACCAGGAACCTAATTATTATTTAATTAGTAATTAATAATTATTACTACTAATAATAATTAATAATTTAGTAATTGTATCACCAGGAACCTGGTATATCTAGCAACATGCACTTCCTAGTATATAGGTAAAACAAACCAGAGGCATAAACGATTGCATATCCAGTCATCTCTCAGAAATTACTAGAGTAGTAGTTACTAATGCCTAAAGCAAACATAAGCTGGAGAAGGGATCTACACACAGTTTTAAATTCCTGATTTTAGAAGTTGGTTATGAAAACATAAGAGGTGATAATATTGTTCTCAGAAATGAGAATGTAAGTGAACTGGATTTTGGGGTTTAAGGCTCATATTATGCCAGGGCTTAATGGTATTGGCCCTCTTAAAGTTATAACCAAGCATGAGTCTGTGTAAATACATTTGTATGTATATGTGAGTCTGTGTAAATACATTTGTATGTATATGTGAGTCTGTGTAAATACATTTGTATGTATGTGTGATATGTAAGTCAGCTGCCTCAGAGCATATACTGTTCCTTTAATTTTAACTGTCAATTGATTTTTACACGATTTTAACCATTCACTAATTGATGTAAGTTGTTTCATACACCTGAGGAAGGCCTCTGGGTATAAGTTTAATGCTTGTGTACCTGAAATTTATTTGTGAAGATTAAAATCGTACCTGAAATCTACTTGTGGATATTAAAAGGATTTTAAAGTGCATTTACTCCACACCCGAGTTTTCAGTGATTTCTTATTTCTTATTGAATACAGTTGGTGTGTTACTGGATTTACCTACATGCTGGTTCACTTTTTTTCCCACTGTCACATCTTTGGCTTCAATGCCCTCTCTGAGTGGACCAATTCCAATTGTGTCAGTGCCAGATGACTCTTGAAGCTGATGTGCCATTGTCAGGTCCGACATGTTAGAGTCAACTCCAAAGCTGTCAGAGTCATTTCTACCCCTCAGAGGCTTGGCATTGGATAGCTCAGCTCCAACTTCTGCTTAGGGTGGACTGCCTTCAGGTCAGAGGGAGTCAATGGTCCAGAAGCATATCTTCTCAGCTCCATCGGCTTCTTTCTCCAAGGGGCATTCTGCCTTTGAGGAGGTACAGACAGTATTCTCTTCCATAGTACAGATAATTCTGCCCCCCAAAGGTCTGCCATCTAGTACCCATACATCTTTGTGTCTTGAGTCTCATCAATCTACTCCCACCCCCTTTAGATCTGCCATCTAGTACCCATACATCTTTGTGCCTTGAGTCTCATCAATCTACTCCCACCCCCTTTAGATCTGCCATCTAGTACCCATACATCTTTGTGCCTTGAGTCTCATCAATCTACTCCCACCCCCTTTAGATTTGCCATCTAGTACCCATACATCTTTGTGCCTTGAGTCTCATCAGTCTACTCCCACCCCCTTTAGATCTGCCATCTAGTACCCATACATCTTTGTGCCTTGAGTCTCATCAGTCTACTCCCACCCCCTTTAGATCTGCCATCTAGTACCCATACATCTTTGTGCTTTGAGCATGATCAGTCTACTTCCACCTCCCTTCAAACTATCCGAAGATATACAGAGCTGAGTATATTTTTCTGGCACTTCAAAGTTGTGTACTGTTAATTGTTGTTTGATTAATTTTATATCATTGCTGGCTGACTTCAGAGTTGTGCACAGTTATTTTTGCTTCACTGTATAGTTTGTCATATCTCTGCTGAAGGTGTTAGTTTTCCCATACTCACCCTCCCTATTCCTGTCTTGTGTAAATTTGGAGGCTTTTGAAGTTGCGCGCCCCCACTGTAGATTTTATCTGGGACACTCCCCCCAGTCCCATCTCTTTACCTCATTCTACCTAATAGACTCCTTCTGCACTTGTTTTTAGTCATTTTTAATTTAATTGCATTTTTTTAAACTATTTTGTCTAACATTGTTACATACTCAAGTGTGCTAGCTTGCACTGCATTTGAATTGTTTTTACTGCAGTTTTAGCTACTTTTCTGTGTGAGTGTGTGTGTTTGTGTGTGTGTGTGTGTGTGTGTGTGTGTGTGTGTGTGTGTGTGTGTGTGTGTGTGTGTGTGTGGTGTGTATAAATATATATATATATATATTTATATATATATATATATATATATATATATATATATATATATATATATATATAAATACCTTTCCTGTAACTAGTGTAGTCCAGATTCAGATTTGCTGTATCCAGGACTGCATGTAAGCTTCTGAGCCCCCCCCCCCAAGCTTTCTGTGTTGTAGGGAAGCCTTTTAGCTTATCAGTGGGAGTGGTAAGCACTAGGTAACCTATCTACCATATATGGAGTGGTTCTGGCCCAGAAATTGTAGTTATTGGCCATTTGGGCAGTTTTCCATCTCTCTCAACTTTCTGATTTAAAAGCCTGCATGTGCACTTGTTTTCCCCCCTTTCCTGAAACTAGTTTAGTCCAGATACAGATTCTTAGTTTTAACACTTGAATTTGCTTATTCATGATCAGCACTTGTTCAGAACCTGTAAGCACTAAATAATCTACTAATTACTACAGCACTCAACCTTCCTCATTACCTAGAGGAAAACAGTTTTGGTACTTACTTTCCTCACTTGCTTACAGAAAAACAGCTCTTGTACTCACTTTCCTCACTTATCTAGAGGAAAATATTTTTTTATTCAGGCATGTCCAAGGGTCAGCTCCCAGTGTTCTCTCCTGTCTATCTGATGAATCTGGGCATCTTGGGGCAATGTAGAAATTGCCTCATGTACACAGATAACCCTCTCCTCCTACCACCCAGCACTACAACCTGTGAGAGATGCACTTATCTAGCCAAACTGGAGGTAAAGCTCTCTCCAATCAAGACTGAGCTTGACAGTCTAGAGAAAAAGGTAAACACATGCACCACACCACACTCATCAGATAGTCTCACTAAATCTACACCACCAAAATCCACACATAGTAACACAAAAACATTCGCGGAGGCTCTCAATAATAATCTGTCTAAGCAACAGAGACCTCCAAAGCAGAAACACAAGCAACCTCCATCCCCCAACACAACCCAAATGATGCATAGCCCGCAGACTCAGTGTGCCACTCAACCACGGCCAATAAGGCAAAACAACGTACCAAAGACACTATTCATAGGTAACTCTATAGTCAGGCACACTGATGTCCCACTTACCAGGCTAAACAAGGAGAAGGTTACTGTCAGTTGCCTGTCTGGTGCCAGGATCCGCCACATAACCCACGCACTCAGGTCACTCCACAACAAGTACAAATATGACTCTGTCATTGTCCATGTTGGGTGAACGACCTGAGACGTACCTCCCTGGACTACATGAAAAGAGACATGGAAGAGTTCTCCGATCTTGTAGCCCAGGCAGGTATGATCCTAGCCCTGAGTAGCATTCTGCCATCACCCAGAATAATGCCACAGTACAAGGACAAAATTATTGACTTCAACAATTGGCTAAGCTTCTGGTGCCATTCTAAAGGGATCCAGTATCTGTCTGCCTGGGATGATATGGTCGACAGACCATGATGCTTTGCCAAAGATGGCCTGCACCTGTCACCCCTGAGATTCTGGATACTGGCTAAGGTTCTTGCCACCCCTATAGTGCCTTTTTTAGGCAAGGTTCAAATGATAAATTCACCACTGTAACATGAACAGGCAAGGAAAAACTGAAGGTGATGCTACTCAATGCTAGAAGTCTAAATCTCAAAATGCACTCACTCAAGGCACTCCTTAAAATGGAGAACATCGATATCTGTGCAGTGACTGAGACCTGGTTCAAAGCTCCAGAGAGCACCCCTGCACTAACAGGCTATAACTCATACCACACTTTTCGGCCATGTGACCTGGAACGGAACACCAAAGGTGGAGGTGTGTCCATATTCATTAAGGATATCCACACCTCCAGGCTAGTTGCTCAGCATAATGCAGCCGAGGTTATCCAAATGCAACTCACTCTGGGCAAAACTGCAATCCAAATTGTAGCTTGCTACAGATCAACCACCATGCCCCAGGATTCCCACTCCTCTTTTCTTGATGTACTGGAAAATATTGGGGTTCAACCAAACACCCTAATAATGGGTGATTTCAAGTACCCCACCATTAACTGGGAAAACTACTCATGTACCAACTCCTTCACTCAACGCTTTCTGGAATTCATAAACTCCAATGCCCTGTTTCAACTTATCAACACCCCCACCAGGGCAACAATATCCTAGATCTAGTCATTACCAAAATGAGTGACCAGTGTTCCACACCTGAAGTCAATGCCTCATTGGTCCGATCTGACCATAAGCTAATTACCCTAGATATCCACATCCTGCACCCCCTATTAAGGAAACCATGGTAAAAAATTTCTCCAAAGCCAACTTCATGCTTCTTAAGACAGAAGTGGTGAACTTCATGACACCCATGCAGATGGACAATACAGTTACAACTACTGAATCCTACACAATTGCGCTTTATAAGCACTTAGATGAGTGCATGGATCGTGCTATCCCAAACAGAAACAAGACGCTATCCTCCAAAAAAAGGAAGCCAATCTGCCATAAACAAACTGTACAGCAGAAGGAAGAAACTGTTGCAAAAGACTAAAATCCCATGAGTGGAGGAGCTCCCTGGTCAGCCTCAGTAAGAATCTGTGATCCCTGATAAAATCCTCCAAAGCTAGTTACGAAAACAAAATTGCCACTGATTCCAAAGACAAACACAAAACATTGTATAGCTATGTCAGGAATCTCAATGGCAACACTCAGATCTGCTCTGAGTTACAGCACAATGGCACAAAATATACAGACCCAAATGATATTGCCAACATCCTGGCAGATAGGTTTAGTGCTAACTTTACCCCCCTCTCACCCCCCAAAGAGCCCATCTCTATACCGCAAGAATGCAAAGTTCCTGTAATCATGGCTGCACAGGTAAAAAACACTCTCTCCAAAGCCAAGACACAGCATCCATGCGACCTGACAACATCCCAGGCTGCATTCAACATGAACTACAGAACGAACTGGCATCCCACTTAAGTACCATGTTCACTCATAGCCTCACCTCAGGCTTTTTGCCTGCTGAATGGTGCACAGTGACGGTTATCCCACTCCACAAGGGGGGGAGCCACCACGGACCCCAGGAACTACTGCCCCATTAGCCTGATGATCCTGGCCTGCAAGGCCATGGAACGTATCATCATGGATCTTATAAACAAAGACAGTGGTAATCTCCAAACTCTGGACCCCACCCAGTTTGGGTTTGTAAAAGGCAGATCATGCCTCCTAAACCTGATAGACTTCTTTGAAGCAGTCACCAAAGCCGTAGACAAGGGTAAGGTGGTTCACACAGCCTATCTACATCTTGCCAAGGCTTTTAACACCATCCCCCACTCTGGAATTATAGATAAACTCACTAAACTCGGTATAAATCCCTATGTCACAAGATGGGCTGCCAACTGGCTCACTGACAGAACTCACACTGTGAAAATAGCAGACTTCAAATCCGACTTCTGGCCAGTGACAAGTGGAGTACCACAGGGTTCAGTCCTGGGTCTTCTCCTGTTTGGTATCTACTTCTCTGAAGTACAGACTAACACAGAAGGTCTTTGGCTAATGAAGTTTGCAGATGACTGCAAACTAGGAGCCATAATTGAAACTCCTAATGATGTGGTCATCCTACAAAAGGGCCTCACTGAGAGAAATGCCTGGTGTCAAAGCCATGGCATCAAGCTCAATGCCAAAAAGTGCATTGTCATCCCCTTTGGTAAAAACTCTGTACCCATGAACTACAACATAGGCGGTAGTGTACTTAACACTGAAAGTGTGATAAGAGACCTTGGGACACAGGTGGACAGTAGTCTCTCCTTTGATAATCACATCACCACAGTAGTCAGGAAATCCTTCTATGTGGCACACTTCATCACAAAAGGTTTCTCATCCAGAAAAAAAGAGGTCATTGTTCCCCTCTACTCATCGCTCATTAGACCCATTATAGAGTACAATGCCCCTTTTGGTATGTACCTCACAAGACATCTACAACAACTGGAAAGGCCGCAGAAATATCTCATAAAGAGGATCACCAGCCTCAAACAGATGCTTTACCCAGATCGTCTCAAAACCTCCAGCTTTACTCCATCACAGATCGCCTACTCAGAGGTGATCTCTGCCTAACATACAAAGCTATGTCAAACCCAGAGTTGTTGGACATGCTCCACTTAAAGAAATCCCAACCCCTCCGAGCTACATGCTCTAAGGACCTAAACCTTGTCACCACAATAAACAGAACATGCCGGAGGGATAGATTCCTGTCCCAGAGACTTCCCACACTCTGGAATAAACTACCTAGCTATATCAAAACAAAGCTCCTCATTAGCACTCTTCAAGAAAAATCTTGATGATTGGATGGGAAATAGGAAATTCACCCCGGGGATCACCTCTGTGGCTCTGCTTGACAGTGGCACAGGAAAATAATTTTCTTGGGTGGCAAAAGCCAGGGTACCGTTTTGGCTGGGCTTGTATAGGTCCCAGGGCCAATAGCCTAGTACCTACCTATGAACCTATGAACCTTAGATCTGCCATCTAATACTCATACATCTTTGTGCCTTGAGCCTCATCACTTTACTCCCAACCCCTTCAGATCTGCCATCTAGTACCCATACATCTTTGTGCCTTGAGCCTCATCACTCTACTCCACAGGGACAGCCAGCCCAAAGTCTCTAGGCTAAGCAGCAGGGTATACTTACATCTTCCAATACTTCTCCAGAGCATCCCACTGAAGAAGTCCCTAGTATGAGGAAGTGCAAGAGGAGGCACTGAGACTCCCCTCAGGAGTCAATCACAGAATATACAGATTTCAATGAAGGGGATGGGTCCCCAAGATCACCACTTGATGATGTCTTGTTTGGAGATATTCTGGAGATCCCTAAGCAAAGAGGTGGTTTGTCTAACGATAACCCTTCCAAAGAGGAATCAGTATTCCTGGAGGCATTTCAATCTGGCCCATCTACTTCCTGGGTGAGTCCACCCACTGATGAGCTCATTGATTTGATATCTCAGTGGGTGTGGAAGGAATCTGAAGCTGTTGAGGCAATCCCCAAGAGAGCAGATAGGATCATGGCACCACCGAAGGGAAGGGCATTCAGAAGCAAAGGAGTACCAGTAGATACCATGGTCATAGTAGTGGCCACAAAGAGAGTTCATCTGTTCACCCCTCTAACAGGAAGGCTAGGGCTTTGGAAAGATCTGGGAATTGTGTTTATGCTTCAGTGACTTTCAAAATTAGGTCGCTGAATTATTTGGTGCACTTTCCCATATTTCAGAGGAATTTGATTAAAGAATTTTGCAAATCCCACTGAGGAACCATTTCTGCTGAGGCACAGATATCTGTGGCCTGTCAGTTGGCTACCCTACAATCCATCTTGAATTCATCCATGAGACTTATTTTACATGCAGCTGAATGTAATGCAAGGCAGCAGGTTTAGACATTTCCATTAGAAGATATGCCTGGATGCACTTGTGTGATTTCACAGAGCCCTTCGAGTCTTCCTTTGTCAGTGTTCTTTTTGATGGAAAGTCATTGTTTGGCCTTAAAGTGAAGGACACACTATCCAGCTGAGAACAAGATGTTAAGACCCTGTCTGCAGTGAGCATACATTTTTCAGCTCCTCAGAGAACCTTCTCTAGGAATCAATCAGGTGGTTGAAAAATGTGTTTGAGAATGTCCCAGGGTACTTTCCAAGATCCACGTGGAGACGGTTCTCCCAGGGGCAGATGGGAACTGTAATGGAAGATGAGGCCTGCAGAAACAGAGGTCTACAGATTCCTACTCTGACAGCTGCTATCAGTACTCCTGAAAGGAGGCCTGATTATCCACCTATGGAGGCAGTCAGATGGTGTCTATCCTTGCACTGGAGAGCCCGGCTAGACATTACTAAAGATACTTGGGTGCAGAAGACTATTTCCAGACGTTATATAATTCTTTTTTCCCCTACCACCTCCTTCAAAATTAAATCAAATTATTGATGTTCCACCCAGTAAGTGGAAAGCAGCAGCTCTAGAAATAAAAAGCCGCTAGAAAGGAGAGCCATTCAAGAGGCCCCCAGACCAGATAGAATCCAGAACTTACTCAAGATTCTTTTTAGTGCCAAAGAAAACAGAGGACTGGAGACCAATTTTGGATCTCAGCATTCAGAATAAATTGGTTCAGTATACAAAGTTCTGGATGGTCACAGATTAGCCCATTTTGCCTTTCTTGCACAAAGATGACTGATCTTCAGGATGTACACTATCACATAAAAATGAACAGGTGCTCCAGGATACACCTCTGCTTCTGGCTGGGAGTCAGTTATTACCAATTCAGAGCACTACCCTTTGGCCTCACCACAGCCCCCCAGGGTGTTCACCAAATGCATGGCAGTAGTAGTAGCTCACTTGAGAATGCACAAATGCTGTCTGTTTCCTTACCTGGACGACTGGCGCATAACTACTCTGACCAGGTATCTATTGATCAAAGCAAGAGATTTTGTACTCCAGTTGTGCTCAAACCTAGGTATTACCATCAATCTCAAAAAGTCTCAGCTAGAACCATCTCAAGTGCTAGAATTCATAGGGGCCTTATTCAATCCTTTGTCAGTGACAGATTCCCTTCCCTTGCCCCCTGATTCAATCCTTTGTCAGTGACAGATTTCCTTCCCTTGCCCCCTTATTCAGTCCTTTGTCAGTGACAGATTCCCTTCCCTTGCCCCCTGATTCAATCCTTTGTCAGTGATAGATTCCTTTCCTTTGTCCCCTTATTCAGTCCTTTGTCAGTGACAGATTCCCTTCCCTTGCCCCCTTATTCAGTCCTTTGTCATTGACAGATTCCCTTCCCTTGCCCCCTTATTCAATCCTTTGTCAGTGACAGATTCCCTTCCCTTGTCCCCTTATTCAATACTTTGTCAGTGACAGATTCCCTTCCCTTGCCCCCCTATTCAGTCCTTTGTCACTGACAGATTTCCTTCCCTTGCCCCCTTATTCAATCCTTTGTCAGTGACAGATTCCCTTCCCTTGCCCCCTTATTCAATCCTTTGTCAGTGACAGATTCCCTTTCCTTGCCCCCTTATTCAGTCCTTTGTCAGTGACAGATTCCCTTCCCTTGCCCCCCTATTCAGTCCTTTGTCACTGACAGATTCCCTTCCCTTGCCCCCTTATTCAATCCTTTGTCAGTGACAGATTCCCTTTCCTTGCCCCCTTATTCAATCCTTTGTCAGTGACAGATTCCCTTCCCTTGCCCCCTTATTCAGTCCTTTGTCAGCGACAGATTCCCTTCCCTTGCCCCCTTACTCAATCCTTTGTCAGTGACAGATTCCCTTCCTTGCCCCCT
Source organism: Protopterus annectens (assembly GCF_019279795.1). Taxonomy (NCBI): domain Eukaryota; kingdom Metazoa; phylum Chordata; order Ceratodontiformes; family Protopteridae; genus Protopterus; species Protopterus annectens. The sequence continues at coordinate 721,081,410 of NC_056726.1, forward strand.
TATTCAATCCTTTGTCAGTGACAGATTCCCTTCCCTTGCCCCCTGATTCAATCCTTTGTCAGTGATAGATTCCTTTCCTTTGTCCCCTTATTCAGTCCTTTGTCAGTGACAGATTCCCTTCCCTTGCCCCCTTATTCAGTCCTTTGTCATTGACAGATTCCCTTCCCTTGCCCCCTTATTCAATCCTTTGTCAGTGACAGATTCCCTTCCCTTGTCCCCTTATTCAATACTTTGTCAGTGACAGATTCCCTTCCCTTGCCCCCCTATTCAGTCCTTTGTCACTGACAGATTTCCTTCCCTTGCCCCCTTATTCAATCCTTTGTCAGTGACAGATTCCCTTCCCTTGCCCCCCTATTCAGTCCTTTGTCACTGACAGATTCCCTTCCCTTGCCCCCTTATTCAATCCTTTGTCAGTGACAGATTCCCTTTCCTTGCCCCCTTATTCAATCCTTTGTCAGTGACAGATTCCCTTCCCTTGCCGCCTTATTCAATCCTTTGTCAGTGACAGATTCCCTACCCTTGCCCCCTTATTCAATCCTTTGTCAGTGACAGATTCCCTTCCCTTGCCCCCCTATTCAGTCCTTTGTCACTGACAGATTCCCTTCCCTTGTCCAGGGTACAAACTATTTGATTTCAAGTCAAAATGGTTTATTTATTTATTTGACATTTGTTGACTGGGATAGTCCGACTGGGCTAAAATGCTTTTTTCAGCGAAGGTGCAGGGAGAAAAGCTACACTTTACAACAAATACAAAAGAAATAACAAGATAAGATAATGCACATTACAATAAATTGGCAGTATATCTGTTATTAGTAAAAATATTCCTTATTAGTAACAATAAGATGAAACAGACAAAGTGAGGAAGATTGGAAACAGAAGGGAAAAAGAAGAAAGAAACAGCAAAGGCCATGACAGGTCTCCTTAGAGTGTAAACAAGTCTATGTTAAGCTACTTCCTTTAGTCTAAAGGAGCAGCAGAGGTGGACCATCAAGCCACGTTGCAGGACAAACTGTGGGGAGTAGACTACCTAGGATCGAATGAGCAGGAGTCTGGAGAGGAGGGAGTGATGGTTACGTTACAGAGTTTGGTGGTCAGTGAGAGTAAGATAAGTCTGAATAAGGGGAGGGGCTGGGGAGGAGCGTTGAGTAAGATAAGTCTGAATAAGGGGAGGGGCTGGGGAGGAGCGTCGAGTAAGATAAGTCTGAATAAAGGGAGGGGCTGGGGAGGAGCGTCGAGTAAGATAAGTCTGAGTAAAGGGAGGGGCTGGGGAGGAGCGTCGAGTGAGATAAGTCTGAGTACAGGGAGGGGATGGGGAGGAGCGTCGAGTAAGATAAGTCTGAGTAAAGGGAGGGGCTGGGGAGGAGCGTCAAGTAAGATAAGTCTGAGTAAAGGGAGGGGCTGGGGAGGAGCGTCGAGTAAGATAAGTCTGAGTAAAGGGAGGGGCTGGGGAGGAGCGTTGAGTAAGATAAGTCTGAGCAAAGGGAGGGGCTGGGGAGGAGCATCGAGTAAGATAAGTCTGAATAAGGGGAGGGGCTGGGGAGGAGCGTCGAGTAAGATAAGTCTGAATAAAGGGAGGGGCTGGGGAGGAGCGTCGAGTAAGATAAGTCTGAATAAAGGGAGGGGCTGGGGAGGAGAGTCGAGTAAGATAAGTCTGAATAAAGGGAGGGGCTGGGGAGGAGAGTCGAGTGAGATAAGTCTGAGTAAAGGGAGGGGCTGGGGAGGAGAGTCGAGTAAGATAATTCTGAATAAAGGGAGGGGCTGGGGAGGAGAGTCGAGAAAGATAAGTCTGAATAAAGGGAGGGGCTGGGGAGGAGAGTCGAGTAAGATAAGTCTGAATAAAGGGAGGGGCTGGGGAGGAGAGTCAAGTGAGAAAAGTAGTGATGGAGTAGGGACATGCTTCAGGTGGATGGTCACAGAGACAAGACCAGGTACTCTTTAGATGTTGTTTGAGCATTTTCTTGAATTCATAGACATTGGTAATATTTCTGAGGGGCATAGGAAGTTTGTTCCATTAGATGATGGGATAATAGCTATAAAGATTCTGTCCTATTATTTTTTTAGGTTTAGGAATCTGTAGTAGGCATTGGTCAGAGTTTCTGAGGGACTGAGAGAGGGGTGTAGAGGGAGATTATTGCAGAGATACTAGAGCAGGAGGAGGGTTTGTTCAGAATAGTGTGGCTCATGAGAAGTTGAATCAATAAGAGTTGGTTAGGAAACTCAAGCCAGCTGAGTGCATGGCAGTGATGAGATTTAGAAGGCAGACTAGCAGCGAATCTGGCTATTCAGTTGTAGGTAGTTTCTAATTTGGAGAGTAGTGATGACTGTAAGTTAGAATTTGCAAGGCATAGAGGAGATTGGGGCAGAGGTAAGCTTGGGCAAGTGAGATTCTAGAGACGAGTGAGGAACCTTTTGTTTGTATATTGAAGGCCAAGCTTTTGGTGGGTAATCTTAATAAAGTGATGTACATGAAGGTCAAATTTGAGTTAGTCATCTACGATCACACCAAGGAGCTTTGTGTGGGTTTCAAGGGTGAAGATTGTGTTATTAAGCGAAGAGATAGTAAATGATGATTTGAGTTGGTAGAGGGATTTAGGGAGGGAGAGAAGGAGTTTTGTGGTTTTGGGTTGAGTATAAGAAGGTTGTTAGTAAGCCAGGATTCAGTGAGGCTGAAGGAGTTTTATGTGAGGGTGAGCAGATCTGTAGGTTGTCCACGATGGAGATGATAGTAGAGTCATCTATGTACTATATTATGGAGGACTGGGGACAGGATTGCTGTAGTTAGCTGGTGAAAAAGTTAAAAAGAAGGGTACTAGAACTGAGCCTTGAGAGAGACATATTTTGATGGGGAGAAAGAGCAAAGAGACATTTGACAGATTGCTGCCTGTCTGTGAGATAGCTGTTGAGCCAAGAGATAGTAGCATTGAATAGGCTGAGTTGGGACAGTTTGGAGAGGTGAATAGGGTGGAGACAGTGTCAGAAGCTTTAGAGAGATCTAAAAAGAAACAGGATGCATGTTTATTGTTATCTCTGGCAAGGGAGATGGAGTTTGTAAAGGAGATAAGAGCAGTGGTGGTACTATGGTGGGGGCGGAGGCCATGCTGAGTAGGAGTGATCAGGTTTTCTTGGATGAGGTAGGCTAAGAATTGTTTGTAAACACAGTGTTCAAGCATTTTGGAGAGGGAAGAGAGTATGGTCAGAGAATTCTATGGAATTTCCTCCTTTGTGGATTGGTATTGTGTAGAATTTTTTCCAGATAGTAGGGACAGTGGATTCCATGATGGATCGATTTATGAGGATGGAGACTGCATATGTTATACATTTGGCATCGGCCTTTAGGAAGACAGATGGAAATTTATCAGCTGATGGGGAACATGGTTTTAGTTTAAGGATAAGGTTTTTAATGTAACTGGTAAGAACTGTTTTCTGGTTTTAGCGAGAAGGGAGGAGTTGTGTAGTTGGGTGTTGGTAGGGGAAGAGAGACTGGGTGGGTTGGAAGTTTGTATAAGTTTACTGATGGTATCAATAAAGTATGAATTGAAAAGGGATGCGGTTTCTTGGAGTGTATTATTGGGGGAGGGGGTAGGTGTTCAGGGATTGCCTGGGCAGAGAGTTTGGTTGGTAGTATTCCAGAAATGTTTGGGGTTTCTGGGTGTAGTACATTGGTGTGTGTGGTAGAAGTTTCTTTTGTCATTAATAATGTGTTTTTTAGTCAGATTCCAGAGCTTCCTGTATTTTTGGAAGTTGGAGGGAGATTTGGTTCTAGTCCAGAGTTTCCATGCATTATGTCTGTTATGTATTAGAGACCACGTAGAGTTAGTCAGCCACGGAGAGTACCGAGATTTGACTCTGACAGTTCTGAGAAGGGCAAGAGAGTTGGGTGTGTTAAGGAAGATAGAGCTGAATTGAAGTATAGCTTCATCTAGAGGTAGGATTGATAGGAAAGACCAGTCTATGGTTATCAGAGAGTTGTTAAAAGTGTCAGGGGCAAAGTTAGTTAGCTTTTGGCATTCTTTAAATTAGAATAAAAGTGGTGGTGAGGGGAATCTTTGGAGACATATTAGGCTGCGGTCATTTATGGAGTCAGCAGAGATTCAGGGTGGTGATAGAGGTGAGGATTAGAGACAAGTCGATGATGGAGTAAGTACTAGTGGGCTTATGATGAAGAGTGGGAGAATAGACAAGCTAAGTGTATCCATATAGGTTTATGCTGGTGGTAGGGGAGTTAGAGACAAAGGTTAGCCAACTGATGCTGACGTTGCTGAGTATTATAGTCTCATTGGGTATATTGTCAGATATCCAGCAGAGATTCTGTTCTAATAAGGGTACATTGTCTCCTGGGGTATGTAGATGGCAACTATCATTAGGGTTTTGTGGTTGTTGAGCTTGTAATTTGCCATAATGAGTTCATCTGGGTGAAAAGAGGGGGGAGAGTTGGATGGGGGGTGGTTACAGTTAGGAGGTCTGAGTACACAATGGCAACACCTCCACCTTTTTTGTGTTCTGTCATGGCATATATGTTGTAACCTGGAAGAAGAAATTCAGTGTCAGTGTTGCATGGTTTTAGCCATGTTTCAGAGAGTGTAACTATGTTAGAGGAATATTGGTCAATGCAAGAGTGGAATTCAGTTGTCCTATTGAGTATACTATGGATGTTTATGGTGTAAAAGGATAGAGGTTTGGAATTAAGATTAGGTGTGTGCAGAGGGATTTGATAGGCTGAAGTAGGAGTTGATGGCTTAAAGTAGGGGCTGGGGTTGGGGTAAATGCTGCCAGAGAGATGGACAGAGTTAAAGGGGTGTAGGAGAAGTGTGATGAAGAGGTACAGAGAGATAAATTTTTGTTTGGTTTTGTAAAGTGAAGAGATCATGTGAGGTAGTTTGATTTTGGGGAGTGATTTCAATACAGGAGATGAGTGAGGGTGAAATGGAAGAGGAGTAATGGCTATAAGTGTGTGTAGTACAGTGAGTGAAGGTAGGAGTATAGGGTTGTACGATAAGTGGAGTGTGATATGAGGTGAGATTGGAAAGGAGTAGAAGAAGAGAAGAAGCAAGTAGTGGGGGAAGAGGGGATTAGAGGAGAAAAAGGAACATACTGGAGGTTAAAGAGAGACTGTTGCAGGACAGATGGATGAGAATATAATCGGTAGAAGGTATGTGTAAGTGGAAAAAATTGGAGAAGGGAGGAGAGAAGTGGGTGGGGGTGGGTGTAGTGAGATATAATGTGTAGAGATGTAGGAGGGGTTAAGATGGGAGGGATTTGGTCTAATTGGTTAAGGTACACAGGAATTTAGAACAAAGAGGGGGTGGGACTGTGATGGTTAGGTATAAAGGAAATGGAATTGGGGTGGGTGGCAAAGGGGGTAGGGTATGAGAGTTGAGTGAGTGAGAGAGTAGCAAGAGCGAAACAGAGTGGAAAGAACCTAGGCCATAGCAGCAATGTAGCAGAAATAATCAGTGAGTTGTTCAAGACATTTTCACTTGCAAACTGTAATAAAGCAAAACATTTAAGAAGACAGACAGCAGGAGGCTCCATGCAGGCAACCAATGAGGTACCGAGTGGAGTGCTTTTAGGTTTGACAAAAAGCCAGAAATAGTGCAGGAATTAACTAGCTAAAAGCCCAACAGGCCAGTGTTGGAAAATACCAAATAGTTATACTGAGGGTCAGTTTCAGTGATGATTAATAGGTAGACAGTAACAGACAACTAGAGGAAAGAGGGGTAGTCCTTGAAAATACTAAACATCCCAGTGGTGTAGAAAATTGTTACTTATGGGTGGCATGCAAAGTCAGTACATTCAATATGATTAATAACATACACTAACAGGAAGACAATTGCTTAGCTCCGATGTTGCCGTGAATTGATTTCCTGAGCTTAATTTTGGCAGAGTTTCTTTCCAGGGAAGATATAGGTCCAGATGAGGCATTATTAGTAAAATATTTACAGGCAGAAAATTGCTTAGCCAAGATAATTCAAAATTGCTTACTGTCAGCCCAACTGATTCTACAGGGTTTAGGGTCAATATCTGCTGCGATAATTCTGGTTCCATTGGCAAGATACCATACGAGAATTTTTCAATGGATTCTGGCAACTCAGTGGTCCATCCTGTACCAGCCTTTGTCCACCCACCTCAAAATAACTCAGCCAAGCAAAAAGTACCTCAGGTGGTAGTTTTACTCAAAACAGATTTTATCAGGTCGCCTTTTCATAATTCCTTAGCCCAAGGCCATAGTGACCGCAGACACATCCCAATTTGGATCGGGGGCACTTCTTTGGAAAGACAATCTAAGGCACCTGTTCTTCAGAAGAGGCCAACATGCATACCAATGTCCTAGAAATGAGAGCAGTTCTCCTAGCACTGCAGGCCTTGCAAGACTCTGTCCCTTCAGGGACTATTGCAATTCAGATGGACAATATGCCTGTAGTCTGGTAAATCAACAAAGATGAAGCAGAAGCTTATCACAATTGATAAACAGAATTATTTCTCCTTACTACAAAACAACCACAAAACCAATCCATAAAAATTCTGGAAAGGCCTCACTACCCTCCTAAAACCTGGCTCAACAGAAAACCCAAGCCCAGACCCAAATGCACAAGATATAGATCTGGCTACCCAATTCAATTCATTTTTCATAGACTCTATTTCCAAGCTAACCTCATCCTTCTCTAATAACACCTCACCCCCTACTTCTGCATTGTCACCCCCTTCATCTCCAGCCTCCCAACTCCCATCATTCTCCCTAAAACCTATTCCTACTTCTACCATAAGAAAACTCCTTCAAAAGCTAAAACCATGCTCCAATGCCCCCGATAACATTCCATCATCCTTCCTCAGCATAGCTGCTGAAGCCATTGCCTTCCCCATCAGCATCCTAATCAATCACTCTATCCAAGAAGGTCTTGTACCCAAACTCTGGAAAAGGGCTTTCATCATTCCCCTGCACAAAGGAGGCAATAATAACAATATTACTAACTTTCGTCCCATCGCCATCCTCTCTCCCCTATATCAAAACTTCTAGAGAAATGTATCCATCTTCAACTCCTTCCCTATCTCTTAGATAACAACTTACTAACTTCTACACAACACGGATTCAGACCAGGTCCCAGTACCATGACTGCCCTCCTTTCCTTCCTGGAAACTGTAAATAAAGACAGAGATTCTGGCTCCACTGTATCTACCCTCTTTCTTGACCTGTCTAAGCCCTTTGATACTATCTCTCACAACCTTCTCCTTACTAAACTATCTAACCTAAACCTATCCCCTTCCTCTCTCAATTGGTTCACCAGCTATCTCTCTAACAGACAACAAGCTGTCAAGTGGAAAAAAGCCATCTCCACTTTCCTTAACACACCCACTGGTGTCCCCCAAGGATCCATCTTGGGCCCTCTCCTTTTCAATATATTCATAAACGATTTTTTCCATTCAATTCCCCATGCTAAACTTATTCAATATGCAGATGATTCTACAATTATCTGTGCAGCCAGATCCATCCCCACTCTTTTACATCTAACTCAAGATGCCTTCTCTACCACAGAACAGTGGATGAAGGACAATCATCTAGCACTCAATGCATCAAAAACTAAACTTATGGTATTTACCCCCTCAAAAACCACAACCTTTGATAGTACACTATTCTCCATCACTAGCCAGAATAATACACCTCTCGAACTAGTATCTGAAACCAAACTACTAGGAGTCCAGATTGATGACCAGCTTAAATTCAAAAGCCACCTACTACTAAACATAAAAAACCCACCAAAAACTCGGCATGCTGTACGTAACAATCAATTCCTCACTACATCTACAAAGATCACTCTTGCTACTACATTTCTCATCCCCTCTCTCCTGTATGGTGCCCCTCTCCTAACAAACCTACAATCATCTCTCAAAACTAAACTGTCCTCCTGTTATAATAAGATTGCCAAATTTGCCACCAGCCACAAATCATCTACCCATCACTGTACATCTCTGCACAAACTCAATTGGCTAGAGCTTCCTCACTATCTCTCATATACTCAACTCACTTTTGCTCACAAACTAATTTTTCAACCCTCACTCTGTCCCTCTCTCAACTCTACCTTTAAAATGCACATGCCACAAAGACTCCTAAGATCTAATAACCAAAACCTAATAGAGCTGTACAAACCCCTTCACTCTCCAGGACAAAACCTCCTATCCTATGCCCTGGCACGCATATGGAGCTCACTTCCTCCCTCTATCCGTACCACCACCAACCTTCCTGCCTTTAAAAAATCACTGCACTCACATTTAACATCCTCATGGGAATGCTCCTGCACCCACCCCTCATAGCCTATTCCCCACCTCCTACAAACAACTATATCATATATTACAAGACACCAATTTAGCCAACTGTAACAACATCTTATCATTTGACAATCCCTGCAATTCCACTCGAGGAACTATATATTACACAACAGCAATGCTTGCTCCTATACAGAACTTAACCCAAGAATCTTTATTTCATCTGCTCATATATTAGTTTTCCTACAAAATAAAACCAATAACTTATCACTGTAACTGCTTAACCTTTGTTTTGTTTTCTCTGTAACCCACAAATGACTGAAATTTTAAACTGCTGTAATCTTTTGTTACCATTGTTTAAAGATTTGTCTCTAATCTACAAATGATTGAAATTGTAAACTAATGTAATCTGTGTAATCTTTGTTTTGGAGCTTTTCTCCCCAGGACTCCATTGAAAATGGGGTCTTTTTGGCCCAATGGACTATCCTGGTAAACCAACTGCAAATAAATAAATAAATAAATGAACCAGATCATACCCCTTATGCTAAGAAGCTCTGAGTGTGTGTCACAATAGGTGATCTCATCCAGTCGATTTCTGATAGCAACACACATTCTGGGAAAATCCATTGTGATAGCAAACAAGTTGAGCAGGTCCATATTATCTCACGAGTGGTCTCTCAACAAGAAAATTGTGGAGAAAATATTCTGCCAATGGGGCCAGCCATGCTGTGACTTCTTTGCATCCCCCCTCAACAACAAGTGCAGCAGGTTCTTTGCCCTAATCCCCCCACTGGGGGAATCATCGAGAGTCACACTCTTCCACCATTGCCCCCCTGGTCTCCTCTCCCCATGTTTCTTCAGGAAGCATCAAAATCGAAGAGCACAGTCATCCCCATTTACCCTTGTTGGCCTCATCATGTCTGTGTCCCCTTCCATTGGCCTCACCATATCTGGTTCCCCTTCCGTTGGCCTCATCATATCTGGTTCCCCTTCCGTTGGCCTCATCAGATCTGGTTCCCCTTCCGTTGGCCTCATCATGTCTGGTTCCCCTTCCATTGGCCTCATCTAGTTCATCCTCCTTGGATTCTGAATCCAATTCCAGACCTCCTGTCTCACCTGACAGACATGACTCACCTGTACATTTTGGACCTAAAGTTGACCACATGGTTTCTCCAGTTCCATTGATAACTATACAACCCAGGTCCTCCTACCCATTCACCATATTATTTTGTCTTCCCACAAGGCTTCCACTAGTATGATTTATAGAACTAAATAGAAAATATTTTTGTGGGGAACACAACAGAAAGACATTGACCCCTTTACAGTGCCAGTACCCAAAGTTCTTGAATTACTGGCTACTATTTTTAATGAAGGGTATATGTCTCACTGCAAACCTTGGGTCAGTTGTCCTATATCCTGATCTGAAACCGAATTGCTCATCTCCCATCTTACTTTTTACTACTGTGCATATCCTTTTATTAATCATCCTCTACAGAAATATCATACAATGTGACAGGAGTTTGATAGCTCTGTTCTACTCACACTTGTGAATATCCCCTTTGTTCTTAAACACTGGCACAAGTATGGTTATCTTCCAGTCACCTGTGATGTAGCTTTCTCTACACACTGCTATGAGTACCCTCAGGAGCCATTTCTCTCCTAATTCATACACCATCTTGGTCATGTCTGCTGTTACCTCATCTAAGCCTGCTATTTTGCTTAGTGCTGTTACTTCTTTTAAAGTGGGTCCCCTCTTCTTTTTCTTCCATCATAGCTGTGTCTAGGGCAGTGCAGCTTAGGTGGGGTTTTCTTCATTCAAAAATTGCCAGAAGCATTCCTTCCATCTGCCTTTGATGTCCTGTGCACTGGTGAGCAAGTTGTAGCTGGCATCCCTTACAAAGGGTGTTTTATGACCATCTTTATATTTCTGTCTTTGCCTTGCAACCTGATAATTTATTTGTGCCACCTACTGAGTCACATTTGAGCAGCTGGTAGGGTGTCTCTGATCTTTACTGTTGCAACTGCTTTTTTTAGTGTCTTTGTTAGCCGACCAGTATTCTTTCTTAGTCTGGTCCAACTTTTTTATTTCACAATTTCCTGCACTCCTCTTTTTTTTTAGTAACTTCTGCATTCCACCATCAGCTTTCTTATGTCCCTTGTTTCCATAGCTGGCTTAGCTGCAGATCTGTTTTTAAAGTCCTCCCACATGCTTTTTGGAGGTGCTGTCATACTTCTACTCCAGCTATTTCCTCTTCTTTCTGATGTGCTATACCCTGATTGGTTCCTTTCTCTCCAGTCACCTTCATGTTTATAGCCTAGTCTCTGTTAACCTTAGAGTGTTTCCTGACCATTGTTTGAAGATGATTGTGGCAATCCATGGTTTATGCCGTGGGCTGACTGTTTCACTCAGGATGACTTTACTATATCTGGTTCTAACCCAATGCCCTTTCCTTACTTGGAGAAAGTCTACCTGATTTGCATGTTGGCCACTCTTTATTTCATCTTCTGACTGTCTCTTTCTGAATCATATGTTCACCACCATCAAGCCATTTCCCAGACAGAAGTCTAGGATGGCCTCTCCTTTATTCTTCTTGTCCCAGTAATGTGAACCCTGATATTCCTCATATCGTTTTCTGTGTCGGTATAATTACTCAGGTCCCCCAATACTAACACCAACTCACAATTTCTTGTTTTATCTAGTAGGTCCTTCAAGTGCTGCCTGAATGCACTCTTTTCCTCCCTATAACAACCTTGCTCAGGGACACTACCCTATCCTTACACTGGAGTCAGATTGCCATGACCTCTACCTCACCACAATTCACAAACCACTTCTAGGCTGTCTAACCCACGTAGTCGACCCCGGATCCAAAGCCAGGTGGCCTTGCTGCACTGCCCTTCCATCTTGCATGTCCACCTTGTTTCCTGGATAAACAGGATGTTCCTCCTCTTTGCCATCATAGCATATTCCCTTCCAAGCCCCATCCTGTCAGGTGTATCAATTCTTAGTTCATGTTCAGCAGGTTGATTTTACATCCAGCTTTCTTGAGTAATCCAAGCTGGGCAACTGGACACCTACTAGGCTTTATGAGTTTTAAGGTGGGCACACAGTGGCCAACAGGGGCACAAAGCCTTCTCCTACCATTAGCATGGGTAGGTTGGAGTAGGTTCGACACACTTATCACTTGCAAATACCCCCCATTTCTGGCCACATTAGTCATCTTGACCACATTTTTACACTGTTGGATGGCTGCCCGGCCATGGCACACAGTCTGTACTCTGTGTTCTCCTATGTAGGGGATACCATGCACCACAGCTGACACCTGAAGGTGTTGGTCTATACAACTGTTTCCCTTTGCTAGACACCATCTAAATTCTGTGTTGGTGCCTGTAGCTCAATTCTTGGGTGAGTTCGAGGTGGAAACATCCAGTATGTTTTGGGGAGGTGGAATGAACCCCAAAGAAACCCAGGGAGAGCATGAGAACTCTTTACAGGCATTTTCCAAAGGTCAGGATTAAACCTTGAAACTTGTTCTTGGAGGCAAAGACCTCAACCATTATGGCAATTGTGTCTCCTCTTACAGAGTCATAAGTTTTCTTCTTTCGGCTGCTCCTGTTAGGGGTCACCACAGCAGATCATCTGTTTCCATTTCTTCCTGTCCTCTACATCTTGCTCTGTTACACCATCCACCTGCATGTCCTCTCTCACCACATCCATAAACCTTATCTTAGTCCTTCCTCTTTTTCTTTTAATTGGCAGATCCATCCTTAGCATCCTTTTCCCAATATACCCAGCATCCCTCCTCAGCATATGTTCATACCAATGCAATCTCGCCTCTCTGGCTTGGTCTCCAAACCATCCAACCTGAGCTGACTCTCTAATACACTGATTCCTAATCCTGTCCATCCTCATCACACCCAATGCAAATCTTAACATCTTTAACTCTACCACCAACATCTCTGACTCCTGCCTTTTTGTCAATGCCACCATCTACAACCCATATAACATACAGTAGCTGGTCTCACTACCCTCTCATAGACCTTCCCTTTCACTCTTACTGGTACCAGTCTGTCACAAATCACTCCTGACACTCTTCTCCGCCCACATCACCATGCCTGTACTCTCTTCTTTACCTCTCTACCACACTCACCATCACCCTAAACTGTTAATCCCAAGTACTTAAAATCCTACTCCCTGTATCCTCACCATTCTTCTATCCTCCCTCTCATTCACACACACATATTCTGTCTTAGTCATGCTGACCTTCATTCCTCTCCTCTCTAGAGCATATCTTCACCTTTCTAGCGTCTCCTCAACCTGCTTTCTACTCTCTCACTATAGATCACAATGTCATCCGCAAACATCATAGTCCACAGGGACTCCTGTATGATCTCATCTGTCAACCTGGCAATCACCACTGCAAATTAGAAAGGGCTCAGAGCTGATCCTTGATGTAATCTCACCTCCACCTTAAACACATCCGTCACTCCCACTGCAGACCTCACCACTGTCACACTATCCTCGTACATATCCTGTACCACTCATGCATACTTCTCTGCCACTCCTGACTTCATCATACAATACCACAACTCCTCTCTAGGCACCCTGTCATATGCTTTCTCTAAGTCCACAAAGACACAATGCAACTCCTTCTGACCTTCTCTATATTTATCCATCAACACTCTGAGAGCAAACATCGCATCTGTAGTGCTCTTTCCTGGCATGAAACCATACTGCTGATCACTAATCATCATGTCCCTTTTTAACCTAGCTTCCACTACTCTTTCCCATAACTTCAAGTTGTGACTGATTAATTTTATCCCTCTGTAGTTACTACAGCTCTGCACATCACCCTTATTCTTAAAAATCAGTACCAAAACACTTCTTCTCCTCTCTCCAGGCATCCTCTCACTTTCCAAGATTTCATTAAATAATCTGAATAAAAACTCCACTTCCATCTTTCCTAAACACTACAGCCTTTCCATTCTTTATCCTCTTCATAGTGGTCCTTACTTCCTCCTTGCTAATGCATTACACTTCCTGATTCACTATCCCCACATCATCCAATCTTCTTTCTCTCTCACTGTCTGCATTCATCAGACCCTCAAAGTACTCTTTCCATCTGCTCAACACACTCTCGTCGATTTTGACTATGTTTCCCTCATTATCCTTTATCACCCTTACCTGCTGCACATCTTTACCAGCTCGGTCCATCTGTTTAGCCAATTGGTACAGGTCCTTTTCTCCCTCCTTAGTGTTCAACCTTTCATACAACTCTTCATATGCCTTATACTTAGCCTTCACCACCTCTTTCTTTGCCATGTGCATCATCACCTTATACTCCTGTCCACTTTTTTCATGTCTCTGACAATCCCACTTCTTCTTCGCCAACCTCTTCCTCTGTATAGTTTCCTGTACTTCCTCATTCCACCACCAGGTCTCCTTGTCCTCCCTCCTCTGTCCAGATGTCACACCAAACACGTTTCTAGGTGTCTCCCTTACCAACTCTGCTGTAGTTACCCAGATATTCAGAATCTCTTCACTGTCACTCAGTGCCTGTCTTAACTCTTCCCTGAACTCCACCTGACAATCACTCTTTTTCAACTTCCACCATTTGATCCTTGGCAGTGTCCTCACACTCCTCCTCTTCTTGATCACCATCATCATCCTACAGACCAGCATCCTATGCTGCCTAACTACACTTTCCCCTGCCACCACTTTACAGTCTCCAATCTCCTTCAGACTGGCCCTCCTGCATAGGATATAATCCACCTGTGTGTATCTTCCTCCACTCTTGTACATCACCCTATGCTCCTCCCTCTTCTTAAAATACTTATTCACCACAGCCATGTCCATCCTTTTCGCAAAATCCACAATCAGCTGACCTTCTGCATTCCTCTCCTTAACAGCATACCTACCCATCACTTCCTCATCCCCTCTGTTCCCTTCATCAACATGCCCATTGAAATGCACTCCAATCACCACTCTCTCACCCTTGGGTACAGTCACCACCACTTCATCCAACTCACTCCAAAATTTTTCTTTCTCATCCATCGCACACCCAGTTTGTGGAGCATATGGATTAACAACATTCATCATCACACCATCAATTTCATTCTTCATAAACATCACTCTGGCACTCTTTTCACCTCCAAAACACTCTTGGTATACTGTTCCTTCAGGATAACTCCTACGCCATTTCTCCTCCCAGCCACATCATGGTATAACAATTTGAACCCACCTCTCATACACCTGTCCTTACTCCCCTTCCATCTGGTCTCTTGCACACACAATATACCAGCCTTCCTTCTGTCCATCATATCAGCCAGCTCTCTCCCTATGCCAGTCATACTGCCAGCATTCAATGTTCTGACCCTCACTACCACAGTCCACCTCTTCTTCTTCTTCTCCTTTGGCCAACAGTAGCCCAATTTCCAACAACACCCTGTTGGCTAACAGTATTGGTGGCAGTCATTGTTAACCCGGGCCTTAACCAATCTGGTATAGAAATCTGTACTGTTGTCCACATATGTCATTTGGCTATAACAGAGGCATGTGTTTTAAGATATTAAAATGGACAATGCAAATCATGCTACTGTTAATACTGTTTTGTTGTGTTTAACTCTGGGTTGTTGCTAAAAAGTGTCCCACAACAATATATATATGTAAAAATAGAAATAAATAGTGAATTAATTAATTAAGATGGCCAGATACCCTGTCATTGACCACAATGTCAGTCTATATGTTATCAACCTTATTTGTGTACCCAACTGATGTATGGCAAAAATATTCAGAACACATCTGGATTCTCTACAGATTCCCAGGAGTTTGAGTTTAAGCCCAAGGCAGCTTCTTGTGTTTTCTCTTATTCCGTTAGTCAAAACCATCAATGTTCAGTCCTGAAAACTGGTGTTTCGCATTATTACAAACAACATGGGGTAAATATTTTCTTTGAACATTTGAGTAATTTTCCCTCTTTGCAGGAATGAAAGTAACACCATTTACCACGTCTCATGAACAGCTTCCTGTGTACCTCACAAGGTTCAGGCCAGTTCCAGACCTTTTGGTTTCCCGAAGCAGTTTACCTGACAGGTGATGCCAAAAGCTTTGCTGACATACAGATGCACCAGAGATACTGAACTTTCTTTATAGGCAGGCACTGGATTTCCAGAAATGAATGAATGAATGAATGAATGAATGAATGAATGAATGAATGAATGAATGAATGAATGAATGAATGAATGCTATTACCCATGTTTTAGATGTTCCATGAGTCCATCCAACAGAATTTTTTCAATAATTCTACCTAGAATGGCAATCGGTCTGAGTGGTTTATAGTTACCTAGCTCCTTCATTAACATCAGTGTAGTAGTATGTTGTAGAAGTGTGTGTGTGTGAGTGTGTGTGTTTGTGTGTGAGTGTGTGTGTGTGTGTGTGTGTGTGTGTGTGTGTGTGTGAGTGTGTGTGTTTGTGTGTGAGTGTGTGTGTGTGTGTGTGTGTGCGTGTGTGTGTGTGAGTGTGTGTGTTTGTGTGTGTGTGTGTGTGTGTGTGTGTGTGTGTGTGTGTGTGTGTGTGTGTGTGTGTGTGTGTGTGTGTGTGTGTGTGTGTGTGTGCGTGCGTCTGTTTGTGTGTATGTGTGAGTGAGTGTGTGTGCAAGAGTATGTGCATGTGTGTGTCTGTGCATGTATGTTTCTTTTCATGCATGAATATATTTTAAATATAAAAGTCAATGAAAACAGTCATAATTGCTGTTATCTACATTTTAACAGGCTTAGTTGTTTCCTTCTTGGTAAAAATACTTCATATTTTTTACTTTTTCCCCAGGGGAAATGTTTTACAAGCACATTTGCTCCCTTTGGTAAAAACTGTGCAGAACCCGTGCACTTGCAGGTGGATGAAAAGCTGAATATGTTCTGCATTTCATGTCACCCAAACTCCACGTGCCAAATTCCTGATATACCACAACGCTTTGTTCACTCCATGCCTGAACATGTCAGAAAAAGAGGTCATTAGCTGCTTGTTGCATGCTGCAGTGGGACATCTCTATCAGAGCATGAGGGTGGGGGGTGCTGTAGGCCATAAATATAGGACTCATCCTTCACCAACACATGTAAATGTAATAGCAGTTCAGGCTGTTTTCTACACAGCTGGTTCCCTATTGTGAAATTTTTATAGTTGTTTGGAAATTTAAAAAAAAATGATGTAAATGCTAGTTCCTGTTAAGTAATTCGGGAAGTGTAACAGAAAGATAAAATCTTGGCAGTTAATTCCCTTTTTTCATAACCATCCTTACCACTTACTAGATATATATATATTTGCTGTATTTATCTTTGTGGCCTGTGAAACTAATGACATCGGGAGAAAGCATCCCTCATTCAATAATGTAGAGATTTTTATTGCCTTACTCAAGCTAACCTCTTATAAGACTATAAATATATATATATATATATATATATATATGGATTCCTATTACAAGAACGAAAGTTCACTACTTCAAACTTGTAATAGGAAGCCTCACTTCTGCGAAAGTTCACTTTAATGAAAGCGAACTTTTGCGTAAGTGCACTTCACCGAAAACACCTCAGCACAGTGGAGGACATAAAAAACAACCTATGTCCTCCACTATGGTGCGATAGTCACGGACATTAGGGTTAGGGCATGGGTTAGGGTAAGGGGATAGTTAGTAAAGCTATCCCCTTACCCTAAACCATGCCCTAACCCTAAGGTTTGTGACTATCGCACCATAGTGGGGGACATTGCTATGTCCTTCACTGTGCTGCAGTCATCACAGACCTTAGGGTTAGGGCACAAGTCATGGTAAAGGGATAGCCCTAACCCTAAGGTCCGTGAGTATTGCATGGAAGTTCAGTACGAACTTCACGTAAGTGCACTTTCGATTAAGTGCAATTTTGCTGCAGTAAGCATTCCATGCACTATTTCGAATGAGTGAAAATTTGATTTAGTGTATGGAACCCATATCTATCTATCTATCTATATATATATATATATATATATATATATATATATATATACGAAATTACGAAAGTCCGAAACTTACTTTGCCAAGACCATATATTATAATCTTACATGTTACCCCTGGTAATAATATCAGCACAACAAAACATACTGTCCTGGACATATATCAGCATACCCCAAGAAACCATCATCCTTATCAGAGACTGGACTCAAACTGTATCCGATAACCCCACAACCAATATTAACCTGTATGGTTTCTCTCAGCTCATAACTACATTAACAAGATATAACAAGCTCTCCTGAGGCCTCTACCGTAGATTGGACTTTCTCATCTAAACCCAATAATATCTATAACTATAGCACACTAGCTGACAACCTTAATGACTGACCACGTCCCAGTTTTGCCAACAGTTTTGTTTGCAATCCAGTAAAACATCATGTGTACAAGAATGTGTGTAAGCGAACGAGTTTTAATATAGAGAATTTTATCTACACTCTCAAGCAAAACAATTAGAATATGTTAAAAATCTTCCTTTAGACAAAGCCACCCCCAAATTTAACAAAACCTTTACCAATACACTGAACAAATATGCTCCCATCAGGAGAAAAGAGTGGAATTTAATCCAGCAACATTGCTATCTAAAAGCACTAGGGAACTGATGGTGGTTAGAGATAAGGCCTGTAAAGCATGACATCTGCAAATCCCAGGCAAAACGTCCGCACTACAGACAGATAAGAAATAAATTCAAACACAATATAAGGCATAAAAAAAACAGTACTTTAACTTACAGCAGTCACACCAAAATAAACCTAAAAACTTTTGGTCATCGGTCCAAAATCTACTAAATCCAGACCAAAGCTAACAACCCACTCCATCCCCAGAAGACACTTCATCAAAGTCGGTACTAACTTTAATAAATATTTCCTTCAAGCTGTAACCTCGCTTATCAAAGACAACCCATCAAACCAAACCCCACCAACAAAACCCCATAAAAGCTCACTTCTCACTCAAACCTGTCCCTACCTCCACCATAAGAAAATATCTCCTAAAAATAAAAACTACAAGCTCTGCTGCAGACAACCTTCCCACTGAATTCCTAAAAATTGTACTGAAGCTCTGTCATATCGAATATCTATACTAATAAACAGATCCATTCTAGAATCTATCAACTATCTATAATAATAAATAGATGCATTCTAGAATCTATTGAATATCTAGACTAATAAATAGATCCATTGTAGAATCTATCCAATATCTATACTAATAAATAAATCCATTCTAGAATCTACTGAATATCTATACTAATAAATAGATCCATTCTAGAATCTATCAACTATCTATAATAATAAATAGATCCATTCTATAATCTATCCAATATATATACTAATAAATGGATCTAATTCTAGAATCTATCCAATATCTATACTAATAAATAGATCCATTCTAGAATCTATCCAATATCTATACTAATAAATAGATCCATTCTAGAATCTATCCAATATCTGTACTAATAAATAGATCCATTCTAGAATCTATCCAATATCTATACTAATAAATAGATCCATTCTAGAACCTACTGAATATCTATACTAATAAATAGATCCATTCCAGAATCTATCAAATATCTATAATAATAAATAGATCCATTCTATAATCTATCCAATATCTATACTAATAAATAGATCCATTCTGGAATCTATCCAATATCTACACCAATAAAGGGATCTATTCTAGAATCTCATGTAGCACCCATTGGTAAGAAGGCATACATTCTTCTTCTACATAAAGGAGGACAATCTGCTGAATACTCCAACTTCAGACCAATCACCATTCCGTCACCATTGTCTAAAATATAAGAAATGTGGAAATGTGTACCCATTCCCAATTGCTGCAATAAATTATAATAAACTATGTTGTCACCCCCAGACAACATGACTTTCTTCCCAACCATGGCACCACTACTGCCCTACTTCACTTTGCTGATACCACTGATAAATCAGAAATACCAGACTCCTAGTATTGCCTTTATTCCTAGACCTGTCCATAGCAGTCGACATTGTCTCTCACCATAATTTATTACTATAACTCCCCCTTTCACCCTCTCCTGGTTTAACAGCTACTTAACAGATTGATTACAAACAGTCAAATGGCAGCAGGAATATTCATCAGTACAATCCATTACTGTAGGGGTGCCACAAGGTTCCATACGTGGACCCCTCCTGTTTAATGTATTTATAAATGATCTACACACTGATTCCAAGCACATGACTCTTGTACAATATGCAGATAACTCTAAACTCATCTGAATAGCCTTTAACCTACAAAACTTCAAGAAATTACTCACAACCCTCTCCTCCTACCACCAAACACTAATATATGTGAGAGATGCAATTATATAGCCAAACTGGAGGCAAAGCTCTCTCAACCCAAGACTGGAACTGACAATCAAGAAGAGAAGGAAAATATTTTAACACACTACTAGTCTCACATAGACCTACTAAACCAACACCGACAAATAACACACATAAATACACGAAAACATACTCAGAGGCTCCAAATAAAAATCTGCAAAAGCAACAGAGACCTCCAAAGCAGACACCCAAGCAACTTCCACACCCCATCACAAACCATGAAACACATACTTCACATAATCAGTGTGCCAAGCAATCACAGCCCTTAAGGCAAAATAACATACCCAACACACTAGTAACAGGCAACTCTATAGTAAGCCACACTGATGTCCCACTAACCAGGCTGGACAAGGAGAAGATTACAGTTACCTGCCTGTTGGGCGCCAGGATCCACCACATAACACAAGCACTCAGGTCACTACAGAACAAGTACAAATATGACTCTGTCATTGTCCATGTTGGCATGAATGACCTGAGATGTACCTCCCTGGGCTACATGAAAAGAGACATGGAAGAACTCTCTGATCATGTAGCCCAAGCCGGTATGACCCTGACCCTGAGTAGCATCCTGCCCTCACCAAGAATGATGCCACAGTATAAAGAAAAAATTATCAATTTCAACAATTGGCTAAGTTTCTGGTGTCATTCAAAGGAGATCCAGTATCTGTCCACCTGGGATGACATGCTTGATAAACCACATTGCTTCACAAGAGATGGCTTACACCTGTCACCCTTAGGCTTTCGAATACTGGCCAAGACTTTTGTCGCCCCCATTGTGCCTTTTTTAGGCAAGGCTCAAAAGACAAACCCACCACCGTAAATAGCACAAGTAGCCAAAAACTGAGGGTAATGCTACTCAATGCCAGAAGTCTAAACCTCAAAATGCATGCACTCGAGGCACTCCTCAGTATGGAGAAAATCGATATCTGTGCAGTAACAGAAACCTGGTTTAAGACTCCATAGAGCACCCTAGCACTACCAGGCTATAACTCATACCATACTTTTTGGCCACAGAACCCGGACCGAAACACAAAAGGTGGGGGTGTATCCATATTCATCAAGAATACCCACACCTCCAGGTTAGTGGCACAGCACAATGCCTCAGAGATCATCCATGTACAACTAACAATGGGCAAAACTGTGATTCAAATTGTAGCTTGCTACAGATCACCCACCATGACCCAGGACCCCCATTCCGCATTTCTGGAGACACTGGAAAATATGAAGGTCCTACCAAATGCCCTAATATTGGATGATTTCAATTACCCAAACAATAACTGGGAGAACTACTCAAGTACTAACTCCCTTGCCCAATGCTTCCTAGAATTTATAAACTCGAATGCCCTGGATCAACTGGTCAACACTCCCACCAGAGGTGACAACATATTGGACCTGATCATCACCAACATGGGCGACCGGTGTTCTACACCAGAGGTCAACCCCTCGCTGGTTAGATCAGACCATAGACTAATCACTCTGGATATCCACATTCCACCCCACCACCAATCAAGGAAACCACCGTGAAAAACTTCAAAAGCAAACTTCACGTTACTTAAGACCGAGGTGGAAAGGTTCACAGCCCCATGCTAAAGGACAACGCTGTCCAAGCTGCTGAATCCCTTACAAAGGCACTCTATGAGCTCCTGCAAGAATGCATGGATCGTGCTATCCCAAGCAAAACTAAGACTCACTCCTCCAAGAAGAAGAAACCAGTCTGGTGGACCCCTGCCATAAACAAGCTATACAATAGAAGGAGGAAACTAATGCAGAAAAGAGTAAAATCCCAAGAAGGAAAGACATCCTTGATCAGTATCAGCAAGAAACTACGATCCTTTATAAAATCATCCAAGGCTAGCTTCGAAAGAAAAATTGCCAAGGACCCGAAAGATAACCACAAAGCATTCTTTAGCTATGTCAAGAACCTAAGTGGAAACTCTCAGATCTGCTCTGAGTTAGTGCAGAATGTCACACAATACACTGAACAACTGATATTGCCAACATTCTGGCAGACAAGGTTTAGTGCAACCTTCACCCCCCCCACCCCCTAAAGGGCCCATAATCATACCAGAAGAATGTAGTGCCCTGGCAATCACTGACACACAGGTTAAAACAGCCCTATACAAAGCCAAATATACAGCTTCAATGGGACCAGATGGTGTCCCATGCTGTGTCTTACACAAGCTCCAAAATGAACTAACCCCTCACCTAAACACACTGTTCAAACTCAGCCTCTCTACAGGCTACATACCCATAGAGTGGCGCACAGTGACAGTTATCACACTCCACAAAGGTGGAGCCACAACAGACATCTATCGCCCTATAAGCCTGACTAGCCTGGTCTGCAAGGCTATGGAGCGCATCATCATGGAATTCATTAACAGAGACATTTGGAACCTTCAAACATTGGACCCTACCCAGTTTGGCTTTGTTAAGGGCAGATCATGCCTCTTAAACCTGGTGGACTTCTTTGAGACAGTTACCAAGGCTTTAGATGAGGGAAAGGAGGTCCACACAGCCTACCTAGACCTCGCAAAGGTTTTCAACACCATTCACCATTCTGGTATTATAGACAAGCTCACCAGCCTGAACATAAACCCCTGCATCATGAGATAGGTTGCCAATTGGCTCACAGATAGAACCCACACAGTGAGAGTTGCAGGCTTAGGTCAGACTCTAAACCGGTTACAAGTGGCGTTCCCCAGGGCTCAGTCCTCG
>NC_056726.1:721111269-721113769 GCF_019279795.1 Protopterus annectens
GAAGGTGGTGAAGCAGTTGCTTGTGTATACACCTTTCCATGATCTTAGATAAGGGTGAAAGAAGGGCTATGGGGCAGTAATTAGATATTTCAGTAGAATTTCCCCCCTTATGGAGTGGGATAATGTGGGATATTTTCCAGAGTTTAGGGACATATCCTTCAGTGATGGTTCTGTTGATCAGAATAGAGATAGGTAAGGCTATTGCTTTGGCTGCTAATTGCAAGTATTCTGCGGGTAATAGGTCGGCAGAGGGAGTACATGGTTTGAGTTTTTTTAGAAGGGAGAGAATATAAGTAGTTGAGACTGGTTGGAAGTGAAAAGTAGGGGGTGGGTTTGTTATGCTCGTTGACATGTTTGCATTTTTGATGGGAAGTTGACTTGCTAAGGTTTGTATAGTTTCTGTGAAGAACGAATTAAAGGAATTTGCTGTTTGTTTGGGGTTATTTATGTCAGAGCCTTGTGGGTTGGGTGTGACAGGTTTACATGGCTGTAGTAATTGATTAATGGTTGCCCAGAATTTTTGGGTGTTTTTTTGGGGAGAATGTTGTGGTTTCAGGTAAAAAATTTTTTTATCGTTCATTATTAGTTTTTTGGTCTCATTTCTTAGTTGCTTAAAGGTTTGGAAGTCTGTGGTGTTTTTAGTTAAGCGAGATTTGTTCCAGGCTTTATTCCTGAGAGTGATTTTTTGTTTGGTTTCTTTTGATAGCCAGGGGGCAGGTTTAGTTTTGATTCTGATGGAGCGTGAGGGGGCATGATAGTTGAGGATAGTTAAAACTTAGCATTAAAGACATCAACAGCTTCATCTAGTTGAAGATGTTTTAAGGGTGTCCAGTTGCATGCTTCTAGTTCTTTCTGGAATAAATCCACGTTGAATGTTTTTTTGGATCTGATAGTTCTGGTTATTATTTGGGTAGGAGGGTTGGTTTTAAGCCTAATGATGTAGGTTAGTAAGTGGTCACTTATGTCATCAGGGAGTGTTCCTGTTGTATAGGTATGGGGTTGGTAGTTGGTGAGTATCCAGTCTATGGTACTTTCTTTTTTGTTAGATTTATTTATTCTAGTGGGGGAGGTGATGGTTTGAGAGAATCCATAAAGGTTGATATGGCTAGTAGGTTGTTTGTTGTTACAAGATTCCCAATCGATGTTTACATCGCCTAAGATGATTATCTCTTGGGGTAAGTTTAGTGATAGCCAACATAGGATCTTTTCGATGGTGGAAATGTTATTACCTGGGGGTAGATAGATGCAGATAATATAGATTGATTTGACTGGGTTTAGTTCTAGTTTGGTAATAAGAATTTCAGCGTTTGAGTCCTGGGGAGGTTGGTGGTATGTGGTTATTTGAAGGTTAGTTTTAAATAATATGGCAATACCTCCGCCTTTTTTTGAGAGTCTGTTGAGTCGTAAGATGTTATAGCCAGGAGGAATGATTTCACTGTCTTTTGTTGAGGGTTTTAACCAGGTTTCTGTTAGGCAAATAATATCAAAGGAGTACAGCTGTAGGAGAGCATGTCGTTGAGTTGTTTTATTATTAATGCTACGTATGTTAAGGTGGGCTACTGAGAGTGAGTTTTTGGGTTGTCTAAGCAGAGGGTTATCAATGGGGTCTAGTTTACTGGATTGATTTAAGGAGGTGTCAGTTGGGCCTGGGTTTGGGTGAATATCTCCATTCTTAAGTAGGAGGAGTAGTGTTATGTAGGTACTTTTTGTATATTTGCTATGTGGGAGGGGTATCTTTATGGGATTAGGGTCAACAAGTTTGATGTGAGTAGTTCTATGATATTTGGGTAATAGATAGCTAGGTACTGAAGTTATGTTGATGTGATGGTTGTGGTGGATAGGAACTAAGGAGGCAGTTTGTTTGTGTGGTGTGTTGAGGTGAGAGAGTAGTGGTTGTTCATAGGAGGTAGTAAGGTGTGCTAACAATAGAGTGATAGTGAGAGAGAACAAGATTATGGTATGTGTGAGTGCTAGGGTGGGATGTTTAAACATTGTAAAGGTAGATATGTATTGTAGTTGTTGTGGGTGTAGGAGTGTTAGAGTAATAGGTGGTATATGTGAAAGGGTGTGGTTTTGGGAAGAGGTAAAGGGAGAAGAGGAGTTGGTTGGATAGATGTAGTTGGGCTGTAATTGGAGGAATAGGAGGGGGGTGTGTCTAGGTAGGTATATCCCTAGGGTGTAGGGTAGGAGGAGTGAGACTGAGGGCTTAACGGAGCGGGTAGAGACAAGACAGAGAAGTTAGCAGGGAAAACAATCAGTAGTTCAGGTATCTAAGGTAAGAGCGGATAAGGTGTGAGTGGAGAAGGTTAGCTGATACAGGAGAAAGAAGAAGAAAGGCTTCCTGAGGGGTAAGCACTGAAAGGTACCAGGTAAGCTGGAGTTAGAGCAAATAGGAAGTATGGTAGAAGAGGTTTTCAAGTTAGCTCAATAGCTTAGGGAGAGGGAGAGAGATAGATAGGGGTAAGGCGCCCCCTAGTGGGCAGGATAGGGAAAAAGAAAG
>NC_056726.1:721118769-721121269 GCF_019279795.1 Protopterus annectens
ACTTTCTCTGTACTTAATGGGTTACCACCTATGTGGTAATTTGTGGGCACATTGTTTTTGCCAAAGGGCATGACTATACACCTTTTGGCATTTAGCTTTAGACCATGGCTCTGGCACCAGTTATCCGTCTCTGCGAGACCTTTTTGAAGGATGTTTGTGTCAGCTGGAGAGTCAATAATGCGCCCAGTTTGCAGTCATCTGCGAACTTGGTGAGCCATAGTCCTCCCACGTTGGCCTGTACCTCAGAAAAGTAAATACCGAACAAGAGAGGTCCCAGGACAGAACCTTGTGGGATGCCACTTGTGACCGGTTTCGAGTCTGACATGGCTCCAGCAACTCTGACTCTGTGGGTTCTGTCTTTGAGCCTGTTTGCAACCCATCTTGTGACATAGGGGTTTATGTTTAGGCTGGATAGCTTATCTATGATGCCCGAGTGGGGTATTGTGTCAAATGCCTTTGCGAGGTCCAGATAGGCTGTGTGGACTACCTTCCCTTCATCTATGGCCTTGGTGACTGTTTCGAAGAAGTCGACCAGGTTCAAAAGGCAGGATCTGCCCTTGACGAAGCCAAATTGGGTAGGATTTAGTGTCTGTAGGTCCCCAATGAGTTTGTTTATGAGTTCCATGACGATCCTCTCCATACCTTTGCAGCCTAGGCTAGTCAGGCTTATGGGGCGATATTTTCCAGGGTCCGCAGAGGTGCCACCTTTGTGGAGTGGGACCACTGTTGCTGTACGCCATTCTTTGGGCACATATCCTGTAGTGAGGTTGAGATTGTACAGCAGTTTTACTTGAGGGATTAGTTCTTCTTGGAGTTCATGTAGGACACAACCCGGGATGCCATCTGGTCCCATGGAAGCAGTGTTTTTTGCTTTGGAGAGGGCGGCCTTCACCTGAGCATCAGAGATGTTTGGGATGCTGCGCTCTGCCGGGATAGATACTTGCTCTTTTGGGGTGGAGGGGGTGGAGAGGTTTGCACTGAACCTGTCTGCCAGGATATTGGCGATGTCTGTGGGTTCAGTGTATTTTTTGTCACTAAGAATCAACTCAGAACAAGTCTGGGAGTTGCATCCCAGGTTCCTAACATAACCGAAAAAAGCCTTATGATTGTCTTTAGTGTCCTGTGCAATTTTTCTCTCGAAGCTGGCCTTGGAGGATTTTATGAGGGATTATAATTTTTTGCTAGTACTGATCAGAGATGCCTTCCCTTTCAGGGATTTTGCTCTATCATGTAGTAGCTTCCTCCTTCTGTTGTACAGTTTATTTATGGCTGGGGTCCACCAGACTGGACGCCTGCCTTTGGATGATTGGGTCTTGATTTTGTTTGGGATAGCATGATCCATGCATTCCTGGAGATGTCCGTAGAATGCGTTTATATAGGATTCTGCAGTTTGGTACGTAGTTTCCACTGGCCCTGGGGCCTTCAAGGATTCCACTTCGGTTTTGAGAAGTGTGAAGTTCACTTTTGAGAAGTTTTTCACTGTGGTTTTCTGGGCTGGGGGTGGGGTCGGGATGTGGATATCCAGTGAAATTAATTTATGGTCTGATCTTACCAATGAGGGATATACTTCTGGTATGGAGCATAGAGTCCCCATGTTGGTAATGATCAGGTCTAGTATGTTTTCCCCTCTTGTGGGAGTGGTGACTAGTTGTTCCATAGCATTTGAGTTTATAAATTCCAGGAACCTTTGGGCTAAGGTGCTGGGGCTTGAGTAATGCTCCCAGTCTATGTTTGGGTAGTTGAAGTCACCCAATATAATGGTGTTCAGAGAGATCTTCATGTTCTCCAATGTTTTCAGGAAAGCCGAGTGGGATTCCTGATTTTGAGCGGGTAGGATGCTATAAACTGAAAAGCAGTCTTGCCCACTGTCAGTTGCACATGGATGGTCTCCGATACTTCGTGCAATGCCACTAACCTGGAGGTGTGGATATCCTTGATAAATATGGAAAATCCCCCTCCTTTTGTGGTTCGGTCCGGGTTTTGGGGCCGAAAAGCATGATATGAGGTATAACCTGGTAGTGCTGGGGTGCTCTCTGGAGCCTTGAACCAGGTTTCTGTCACTGCACAGATATCAATGTTCTTCATACTGAGGAGAGCTTCGAGTGCATGCATCTTGAGGTTAAGACTTCTGGCGTTTAGCAGCATTACCCTTAGTTTCTTGTTCCTTGTGCTGTCTATGGAGGTGGGTTTGACTTTTGAGCCTTGCCTCAAAAAGCCACTATGGGGGTGGCAAGAGCCTTTGCCAATATCCGAAAGCCCAGGGGTGACAGGTGCAAGCCATCCCTAGCGAAGCAACGTGGCTTGTCGAGCATGTCATCCGAGGCTGACAGACACTGGATCCCCTTTGAATGACACCAAAATTTTAGCCAATTGTTAAAATCGATCATTTTGTCTTTATACTGTGGCATCATTCTAGGTGAGGGTAAGATGCTGCTCAAGGTCAGGGTCATACCGGCCTGGGCTACATGATCAGAGAGCTCCTCTATGTCTCTTTTCATGT